>NW_005435081.1:1231948-1302938 GCF_000147415.1 Chlorella variabilis | reverse complement strand
GCTCTCCGTGGTGCCCCACCCCGCCACCAGCAGCGCCTGGCCCGCGGGCAGCGGGGAGGTGGCGTTGGGCAGGGCCACGGCCTCCACGGCGGGCACCTCGGCCGCCAGCTTGAGCACCGCCAGGTCGTGCAGCTCCCCCTCAAACGTGAGGTCCAGGTTGTCCCGCGGGATGGTGTCGGGGCTGTACCCTGCAGGCGCAGGCGGCCGCGGGCAGGTGCGTGGCGCAGGTGCGGGGGTACTGATTAATAAGCGCGGCGGCGCAGATACGGCGCGGGCGCGCCAGGCACTGGTAGCGGGGACCTCCGTTCGCGCCGGTGGTGGGGCAGGGCAGGGCCGGCGGCGCGGCGGCGGGCGTGGATGCGTTGTTTGGGGCGCGGCGGCGGGGCGAGCAGGTGTGCTCCGCCCTGCGCGGCTAGGCCTGGCATGGTGATGCAGCGCAGGGCGAGCAGGGGGAGGCGCGGGTCGCACCTGGGTGGGCAAACACGCTGGCAACATCATATATGGTGCCGTCGGAGCGCCAGACGGAGAAGCCCGAGGGGTCCTCCGCCAGCCCCGTGTCGACCACGCAGTGCGCCGCTGCAGGGAGGGGATGACGAAGACGAACGAGCGGGGTCGGTTGCAGTGGGAAGGGCCGGGCAAAGGCATGCCAGCAGGAGCGCACCGCGTACCAGCGGCGAGGGTGCCTGCCACTCCCATGTCCCGTCTGCTAGTGGGCGTGCCCCCAGCGTGCTGCCGGGAGCCCGGCACCGCCACCAACTGCCCTACCCGCGCCCTGGCAGTGCCCCAGGCTAGCTCACCGGTCAGCACCGAGGTGGCATCCAGCAGGGTGCCGCCGCAGAAGAAGCGGCCGTTCTGGAGGAGAGCCACCATGAAGCCATAGTCAGTTGCCGGCGCTGGGTCGCCGTTGATGATCTTCATCTCTACTGTCCCGGGCGCCGTCGTCTCGCTGCTAGTGCCCGACTCGTCGGCGGGCAGCGCCGAGGAGGGCAGCACCGCGAGCTGCTGCTGCGGCGACGGCGGCGGCGGCGGGCTGGCGGCGGCGGCGGGCTCGTCAAGTAGCCGCCGGCCTGCAGGCGCGCGCATACCGATCAAGCGGCGTCAGTGTCCGAGCGGGGAGCCCGGGGTCGGGTAGGAATTCCAACGAGATGGGTATCGGCGGCCACAGCGGTGGCAACGCGGTGGGTTG
Organism: Chlorella variabilis; assembly: GCF_000147415.1. Taxonomy (NCBI): domain Eukaryota; kingdom Viridiplantae; phylum Chlorophyta; class Trebouxiophyceae; order Chlorellales; family Chlorellaceae; genus Chlorella; species Chlorella variabilis. The sequence goes on along the minus strand of NW_005435081.1, from coordinate 1,301,752 downwards.
GGCGAGCTCCCTGCCAGGCCGTTGGCGAGGCCTGGGCATCCCAGCGTCCTCACCTGATGCCAAGCCCGCTGCCTGGAGGGCTAGGAAGACGCAGCACATCGCCGCGCCATGTCTCCGCATGTTGGTGGGCGGCTTGCGGGGCAGGGTGCCGTGGAACCAGCCCCGGTGGAAGCCGAGGGAGGACAGGCAACGGCAGGCAACACAAAACTCGAGCGAGCAAGTGCCCCCCTGTGGTGTGCTCCGCTCCCCCAACACCGGCAGGGCCAGGGCGAGGTCGGTTTACAACGTGAAGTACGATCGAGTCGGTGATCGATGCTGGTTATGTGAAGGAGGTGGGCCGCGGCCCAGACCGAAGCACAGCACGCTCCCCGGCTACCGGGCCGTTTGAAGGCCGCGGGCTGATGGCTGTAACTGTAGCGATGCCCAAGAGTCGACTCATGTGGTAATACATCATGCCGAGGCGCTGGAAGCGCCGCAGCGCTCCGATATGGCAGGCTCGGCGCCAGCGCTTCAGGACGTCGGGGCGCAAACTCAGAGAGCCGGCGGCATGCACCATGATGGCTATACAGCAAACCCATGCTGAACTGCATCGATCTCTGTAATCAATTCTCTTGAAATCGTCTGTCCCCTTTGGGTGTGGAGGTGCTCTACCAACACCGTGACGGCGCAGGCGGGGGGCCAGCCTCAGGGCGGGGGTGGCAGGGCGGGGCGAGCCGGCCGACACCGTTTGCATTTCTTGAACGGGGGCCAATGCAATCGGAATGGGTCATTGGGCTTGATTCCAGGGCACACCTCCAGGGCGCCACGCACCTGCTGCCACCGCGTCGCCGCCCAAATGCCGTGACACCATCGCATTTGTCTCGTATTAGAGCGATCAGCGCAGAAGTATCGGAAGGCATCAATGGCACCCCGCTGTTCCAGGCCGGCCAGCCCGCTGGTCGGCCTTCTCCTGCTCCAGCTGCTCGCGCCGACGATTCCCTACGCCGCATGTGAGTTGCAGGCACATGGGCAAATCGGCGTCGGTATCATCGGCGCCTGCCTATGTGCTCGGAACGCTGCCGCCTCCGTCCGCCCGCCCGCCCGCCTTCTGCCTGTGCTTCGCTCAACAGGGTGTGTCTCCACCCGATCTTCCCAAATCACTCCCCGATTCTCTAGGCGTTGCTTTGATGGGTGTGTTTCTCTGCTTCCGGCTGCCGCCGCTGCCTGCAGGCCGCGAGCTGCGCACCCTGCTGCAACTCGAGGCTGTGGTTCCGCCCGCTGAGGCGGAGCTGGCGGCAGCAGTCAACATCTTTGGCGATGAAATCTTCGCGCAGCTGTCAAATGAGGTGCGCCGGGTGCAGGTTGCTGGCGGCGTCAGCCGCCGCCGAGCCTTCAGATCTTGCGGCCCAACCTACATGCTGCCTCCGCCCCTGGCGCCTCGCCGACTGCTCTTGCGCCCTGCAGACCAAGCCCGGTGGCGACCCTGGCCTCATCATCTCCCCGTACAGCATCGCACAGGCCCTGGCCATGCTGCTGAATGGGGCAGATCCCAACGGGACTTCCTACCAGCAGCTGGAGGTGGGTGGGTTGGTGGGGATGGGGTGCAGGTTCCAGCGTGTAAGTAACAGCTGTGCGTGTGCTGTAAGCAGCACCTGCGCTGCACCAGCATCGGACGCCTGCCTCGTCTCGAGTGGATGATACTGTGGTAGTGGGCGGGAGAGCAATGACCAGCGGCGTGATGAAGGCATGCTGCCCATGCTCCGAACCAGATGCCCACCTGCCCTGCCCTGCCTGCCTGCCCACACCCCCAGCAGGCCCTGTTTGGAGCCAACCAGGTGCCGCTGGCAGACCTTAACCAGGAGTTCCAAGCGCTCACCGCGGCGCTGCTGTCGGTGCGGTGGGCCGCTCGCGCCGGTTGCCCCTTTCAAACATCCCCGGCTTTCAAGTATCCACTGGGTGCTCCTGCTGGTGTGCATTCAGCACGTGTACGCCCGGGCCTGCTGTGCAGAGCTCCCAACCCGACAGCGGCATCCGCATCGACAATGCCAACAGCGCCTGGCTCAAAGAGGTGGGCAGCCAAGAGGGCGCCTATGGCGCGCCTGCTCGCTGGCAGGCAGGCGGGGCTGCCACCGCCACCGCAGCAGCCCTACTCTCCCTCCCTCTGTGTCTCTCCCAGCGGACGAACGATGCATGGCTTGATGGTTAACTTCACATCCCTGCGCTGCCTGCTGCAGGGCCTCAGGTGGCAGCAGCAGTACAGTGACTCCCTGGAGCAGTACTACAACGCCACGCTGGGCACCCTCACCACCGCACAGGCGAGCTCCAGCCATTGGTGGCTGTTCATGCAGTGGCAGTTGGTGCAGCAACGGTCAAGTGTTGCAGCAGCAGCAAGGTTGCTGAGGCTGGATGCACCGCCCTTTTGACATGCCTGTCTGCCTGCCCTGCCTGTTGTGCCGCAGGCTGTGAACAGCTGGGTTGCCGAGGCAACCAACAACAAGATCACGCAGATAGTGACGGATGACATTGTGGCAGATGTGAGGCCAACAACGCGCTCGCAGACTTCGGCTCCGGCTGGCGGTCGCGGCCATGCCTGCCGCCACTGCTGCATTGCCGCGATGCAGAGAGTAGGTGGCGGGCTGATCCCCTGGCCTGTGCCGCATCCTGCAGGCCATCCTGATCCTGGCCAACGCCATTTATTTCAAGGGCTCCTGGGTCAAGAGCTTCCCGGAGTGAGCGGTGCTGGGCGCCCCGCTGTGGCCGCTGTCAGGCAGCTGACCAAGCCATGAGTGCTAGCCCCGCTCCCTTCCCCTGCCACTGCATCACTGAAACCAATCTCCCTCCTTCTTGCTTGCTTTCTGTTCTTCCTTCCCTGCAGGGAGCTGACCAAGGCGACTCCTTTCCACCTGCTGGACGGCAGCACCATGCAGGCAGCCATGATGTACCAGCCGCTGGAGGAGAGGGCGGTGCAGGTGGCAACCCTGCCCGCGGCGGTAGGAAATGTGGCCATTAAGTGCCAGGCCATCCAGCTGCTGTTTGCCGGGTTCGAGTATGCAGGTGAGCCGCAGAGGTGGAGCAGATGCTGACATGCTGGAGCGAGGCTGCTTGCGCAACTCTGCTATGCTGGCACTGCGCCTCAAGCCGCATGGCACCTGGTGCGCTCACACACTGGGAGCTTGGCGCCCCCTCCCCTACCATCTGCTGCCCGCAGGCGTGGCTGCGCAGCCCGTGGGCGCCGTGCGCAAGGTGGCAGGTGCACAGCTGGAGCTGGAGACCGCAGAGGGCCCGGTGGACTATGCCGAGGCGCTGGCTGCCTGCCGCTCGGCGGTGAGTGTGGTGTGGGGAAGTGGGATGGGCACATGCTGCGCCGGAGGGCCGGGCTGCGTGTGGCAGCGCCCACAGCACAGCGCTCGTCTGCACACCGGGTTCCTGGAGGCCCTGTCCCTGGCATGCACCGAACCCCAGCCGCGGCGCCTGCCCCGTGCATGCAGGTCGTGGACAGCCTGCCGGGCGGCTTTGACAGCAAGGCCTGGGATTACTCCACCAGCCCCATCAACCTCTACCTGCCCCGGTGAGCCAGCGCCCGCTGCCGCTGCCGGCCGCCGCGACCCCCGCTGCCGGCGGCGCCGCACGCGCTGTTGCGCCCTCGCCCGCGCGCCTCTCTCGTCTGCACCTGCCGAAGCCCCCGCCTGGCCTCTTGCTGCCTGCCCTGCCCCCCGCAGGTTTGAGATCGAGTTCTTTGCCAGCCTGAACACGGCGCTGCAGGCCCTGGGCGTGACGCAGCCCTTTGAGGGCGGGGACCTGACGCAGGTGTGTGCCCTGCTCACTGCTGCATCTGTAGCCTCCCCACCTCCCCATCTCCCCATCTCCCTGCTGACACCGCCGGCGGCGCTGCTGCTGCTGCCCCGCAGATGGCAGAAGACGCCGAGGGCAACCCGGTGCAGGGCCTAGCAGTCACCGAGGTGCTGCACAAGGTGTACGAGAAGGTGAGGTGTGGGGCTGTTTTGTGGCGGTACTATGCGGCGGTACAAGCTGCAGTGCGCACAGCCTGGGGGCGCTGCTGCAGGGCGGCCGCTGCTCAATGTCGTTTTGCCTGCTGGCGGTGCCCACGCCTGGTGCAGGTAGACGAGAAGGGAGCAGAGGCTGCCGCCGTCACCGCCATTGCTGTGACCACCTCCGCGCCGGTGCAGACCAAGTGAGGCCTGCAGCTGCTGAGAGCAGCCCTTGCTGCCGCTGCGGCTTCTCCGCTGCCCCATGCCTGACACCATCTTGATTGTGGTGCACCGCCCCGTCTCTGCCTCCCGCTGCCTGCAGCCCGCCCGTGGACCTTCGGTTCGACCGGCCATTCCTGTTCTCCATCGTACACTGTCCCTCGGGCCTTGCTCTGTTCAATGGCCAAATATACAAGCCGGAGGAGTGGGGCGCGTAGGCAGCTGACGGCGCCAGCACCAGCTGTCACCAGCTGGCAGGGGCGGGCTCCTCAGTTTAGCAGAGAATCACGAGAGTGCGAGGCGAGAAGTGACAGGCAAATGAGAGGGCTGCCAGCGCAGTCTGTGTGGAGGCTATTGGGCTGAAATGCGCCACCCATGCATAACAGGCTCTCTGAGAACAAGAGCTGCCATTTCTTCTCATCATTGGTTTTAAATTAATTCACAGCATGTTTAATGTACATGAACGCACTTCCAGACGCAGCAGAAGCTGAGCACCATAGCCCACACCAATTAGGCTTGCCTCGGCCACAGACCAGCAGGGTCTCAGCTCAAGCCGCCGCAGCATAGCTGTGCGCTGTCCACACAAGAAAGCGCTCACAGCCCCTTTGAGAACTCTTCTGGCTTGTGCACCTCGCCGCAAAACAGGGCCAGTCCGGTGGGGCCGTGCACCACGGCAAACGCAAACGGCCGGTCGAAGCGAAGCTCCAGCTCTGGCCTGCGGGCAGGGCGACAGGGCAGTCAGGCGGCTCAGCCTGGTGGGCAGCGGGCAGCGGGCAGCGGCACGGGGTCGCAGGGGCGAGGGAAATGGAAACTGCCAGACATGCCAGCAAGAAGGGCACACGGCGGGGCTGCGATGGGGCAGCGGCAGCAAGCATGCCACTTGTCGCAGCGAGCGGGCAGTGCTGAGGCGTCTGCCAAGGGAGCAAGGCGGCCTCGCCTGGGCATGGGCATGGCGCAGCGGCACATCATGATTGCTGTCACCGCCGCCGCCTCGGTCCCCGCCTCGTCCACCTACTCGGCAGCGGCAGGGGCGGCAGCAGCGGCAGCAGCCAGCAGTCAGCAGCCGGCAGCAGGCTCGCCTGCGCATGGGCGCGCCACACCCGCACGCTACAATGGCAGTGACGGCAGCCGCCTCTGTGCCGCTCTCATCCACCTGCGGTACGCACACCAGCCAGGGCGTGGCGGGCAGGCGCCTCCAGCGCACCGCCGCCAAACCACTGGCATCGCAGGCAACAGCAGGGCGGCAGAAGTACCAAAGCAGGTGCCAGCAGGAGTGGAGCAGCAGGGCAGGCTGAGACAGATGCAGAGTGGTAGCCTCCCTCACCTTGGCATACACCTTGTGCAGCACATCCGACACAAACAGGTCCCCAACCGCGTTGCCCTGGCTGTCTGCCGCAATCTGTGGGAGTTGGGGCGGGGATCGGGGGGTCAGCGCAGCGGCAGCGCGGCTGGGGAGCATGCCCGCCGGCCGAACCACTCGACACTGCATCCCACGCTGCACCTTGCGTGTGTAGCCTGTGCCTGCGGCCTGCCTCTTATGTGCCGCAGCACCGCCCAGCACCACAGGGCAGCAGCTGGTCCCCAGGAAAGAAAGTTTGTAAGACTTCTGCTCTACAAGAGATCATTCCCTCCTCTCCAGGCTCACCAGCGTGATGTCGCCTCCGGCAAAGGGCTTGGTGACCCCCAGATCCTGCAGCGACTGGTTCAGGCTGGCAAAGAACTCGACCTCAAACCTGCGGGCCAGGAGGGAGTAGGGCGTGCAGGAAGTGAGCGAGGCGCAGCTGATTCCTCAGAACATCTTCCGCCGTGTGAAAACTGTTGCTGCTGGCGGCTGGCGCTTGATGCGTCAGGCTGCCTGAGCCTGGCACCCAGCAGCAGGGCTGGCAACCAGGGGCAGGAGCGGGCGGCCAGCGGGTGGAAGGGTGCCTTGCCTGGGCAGGAAGAGCTTCACGTCCTTGGGGCTGACCTGCCACAGGCCGGAGGCGTTGCCGCTGCCGCCGCTGGACAGCTGCGGCAGGCTGGACAGCAGCTGCGTGCGGGGCAGGGCAGGCACGGGACGGGGGGTGGGCCAGAGCGATGCAGAAGGCACAGGGAGGGCAGCAGGGGGACCGCGGCTGCCGCTCAAAGGACAGGCCAAAAGCCGCTGAGTGGCGATAGGTAGGCCGAGCATGCCGCGCCGCTCACCGCTTGCCGGCAGGCAGCCAGGGCTTGGGCATAAGGCACCGTGGCGCCGCCCGGCGTGACCAGCCCCAGCCCGCCGCCCTCGGCAGCCGCCCCGCTGAGCTCGCCGCCGGGCATGGCCGCCACCGCATAGTACTCCCCTCCTCGGTAAGGCAGCCGCACCGCGTGGCACTCCAGCGCAGCGCCGCCCGCCGCTGTTGCCGGCAGCACCGCGGTCTGCAGGAGGCACGCCAGGGGCGGCAGCGCAGGGCGGTGTGGGCAGCTCGGCGCACGCTGTGAGGCGTGACGGCAAGGGGCCCGCTGCCTCTTGTTGTTTTTTGCTATGCTTGCTTGCCACCCCACCCACCTGGATGCGGCTGTCAGGCTTGAACACCTGGAACATGGTGGCTGCCTGCAGCGGCGCGGCGCCGTGCTGCAGCAGGTGGAAGTCGGCCGGGAAGGTGGATGCCCTGCGGCGGGCCGGCGGGGCAGGGGCTGGTAGCTCGGTGGCTCGTGTGTGGTGGTGGGGGAGGACGGGGGCCCGGGTGATGCCTATTGAGTGGCGGTGGGTGGGTGGGGGATGCCCCCGGCCAGGCAACTCGGGTGTCATGTGCCGTGCGCTTCTCCGCACAAGCCCCCCCACCAGCAGGCCCCAGCCCGCAGCCTGCCCTCACTTCTTGAACTGGTACTGCCACAGGGCTTTGAAGTACACGGCGTTGACCAGGATGAGGATGGCCTGGTGTGCGGGGAGGGCGCGCGGGTCGGGGGCAGGCAGCAGGGGGTGGGAGATCAGGACGGGGAGGCAGAGCGAGGTGGTGGGCTGGGCGAGAAGTACGGCACGGCGCACACAGCACATGCACACGGGTGCTGCCGGCTGGGCAGCCGCGGCAGGAGCACTGCTGGCTGGGGGCGGCGGCGCGCCCCTGCTGGCCGTGGGCGCTGCCGGCTGGCAGCTGCGGCTCTGGCAATCCTGCCAGCTCACAGGCAATGTGTTGCAGTCACCCCGCGGTGATAGGCCGCGTGCGGCAGGGCCACTGCTGGCTGGCGGGAGGCGGCGGCGCGCGGCGGCGCCCACCTGGCTCACGGCGCCGTCATCCACGATGCCGGTGATCTTGCCGCGGGTGGCCTCGCTGACCCAGGCGTTGATGGCGGCGGCAGTGGTGAGGGGCGCGGCCTGGGCGCCAAACGCCGACTGCAGGGCGCGGGCGTAGGGGGCCTGCAGGCCGTACTTTTGGTGCAGCCAGGCCGAGTTGGCGTCGCTGACCGTCAGGTCGTCGGTAGGCTCCTGCAGGAGGGCCGCGGGTGAGGAGCTGCCGGTTGAGGAAGCTGGGGCGCAGGTGGTGTGGTGGTGTCAATCCGCCGCCGCTTGGTGGCCATGGGGTGTGCCCCAGGCGGCGACTCCATGTCATTGCGTGGCATATACCGCGTCTGCCGCCCGCTCCCTCTGTTATCTGCTCACCTTGACCAGCGCGGTGCTGAGCTGCTTGAGCTGGGTGTTTAGGGCGTCGAGGGCCGGGCCGGGCCCGGCGCCCGCCCCAAACACCACCTCCTGCAGCTGCTGGTAGGAGTCGCCCCCAGGATCCACGCCGTTCAGCACCATCGCCAGCGCCTGGGCGATGCCGTATGGCGACAGGAAGATGCCAGCGCTGGCGCCTGGCTTGGCCTGCGAGCAGGCAGGGAGGGGAGTGAGGCGTCGAGTGTGCGGGCCCAAGCACTGCACAAAGTGCGACGGAAACTGCAGGCCAGGCGAGACCCACCTCTGCCACCACCTTGTCGAACAGCGAGTTGCCAAAGGCGTTGATGGCGACAGCCAGGTCGCCGCTGGCCGGGGTGCTGGGGGAGGAGCCCATGGCGTCGGCACCGGTAGCGGCGGCGGCGGCAGTGGCGGCGGGAACGCTGACTGGCGGCGGCCTGCTGCTCCACAACTGCACAGATGGGATGACACCGACGGTCGTGGGTGTCAAGACGCCTTGCAAGTGTATCGGGGCGCACTGCTGTGGCCTTGGACTCCGACCGCGTTGCTTGCCTGTCGACGGCAGTGGCTTGTGAGGGCAAGAGAAGCACAGAACACGGCAGGAGTTGCGATCCGGGAGGGTTTCAGGAGAAATGGGCTACGGAAGCTGGGACTGGCAAGTGGCATCCACTGTGGGGAGCACGGAAGGGGCTGGGCAAGGTCACAACAGCGCAGCGGGCACGTACCGGGGCTTTTAATGCATCGGGACCCCCGAAAGCGCGCTCTAGTATGTTTCGCTGCCAAACCAGGCAGGACATAGTGCAGTACGGTGCTCAAGACACAATGGGGGCCTGCAGAATGCCCAACAAGCACCAGGCAAGCAGCCCATTGCCCGATTCCGCTGCCTGGACCTCCCAGGGCTCGTGCTGGGGGCAGAGGCGGTTGCCGACAACTGCTGCTGCAGCGGGGGAGCGAGAACATGACGGACGGCGTGCCAACTGACGACTTTTCGGCAGGCCCCCTCACAGCCGGGCAGGTGGGCGCGGCAGCTGCCAGTGCTGGGGCCCTCTCAAACTAAACTGAGGTGTTGCCTCACGCGCTTGGCGGGGTCATCCCATGGCTGCCTGCATCGGCAGTGCAATAAATGCCAGGCTGCTTGCACCGGGGCAACGCAGCGTGCAGCAGGCCCGGCTTGGAGCGCTGGCCTGCGTCACCCCCTATTGCTGCCCCCCTTGTCTTTGGCGCCCGCTGCCCTTGCCTGCACCCGCATTGCGGTCCAGTGGACTGATGGAGTCGCTGAGAACCCCAACGCCCCGCCTGCTGCACCGCCGCGGCCCCCAACAACCGGGCTGCCGCCAGCCGCCGCCACCTGCAAGCACCCACCTGCTCGTGCGACGACACACCCTGTCGCCTGCAGGTGGCCTGCCTGGGGGCCTACATTACGGCCATAGCGCTGTGGATGTGCGCCGAGTGGCTCAATTACAAGCGCTCGCATGCAAAGTGCGGCGCCAGCCCAGCGAGCGTTGCTGCTTGTCTATTTCATGATGGCTGTTGCCTGCCGTTGTGGGTTGGCTTTGCTGGGCAGTGCTGCAGTTCACCAATGCCGTAGCAGCACGCTCAGCGCACTCAACCTGCCGCCACGTACGGTGTCTGCGCGTGCGCAGGAAGGCGCAGACACATGCGCACACCGAGGCGGCGGCGGTCCCCGAGGGCAAGCCGCTGCTGGAGATGAACGGGGTGGGCAGCGCGGTGGATGTGGAGGCGACGAGCGGCGAGGCGGCCGGCGCGGGCATGCCCTCCTCGCCGCCGCCCGGCACCGATGCCAGCGGCAAGCCCACCTACGCCTGGGCCTCCTCTGCCTTCTACCGCTGCCTCATGCTGGACGGCGACGCGCTGCTGTCCAGCCGCGAGGCCCTGCGGTCAGCGGTGGAGTTTGGGACCATCCTGGCCTGGTTCTACGTGGCAGACCGCACCCAGCTCATCGCGCCGGGCACCAAGGTGTGGCGCAGCGCGGCTGCCTGCCTGGCGCATCTGCGCAGCGCAGCGGGGATGCACACCATGGGGGCAGGGACACAATACATGGCGATGTGGACTGGCAGGCGGCGCAGCAGGCAGCGCAGCAGCAGCTGGCGGGGCCGTGCGGATGGGCCCCCCGCCTCGTTCGCCCCCGCTCACCAGCCCGCCTGCGCCCGCTTGCTTCCTCGTGTCCTGCCCCGCCCCCTGCCAGACCTACACACGCGACGTCCTGCTCTTCATCTTCCTGGTGCTGACCGCCGTGGCGGGCGGCTACTCGCTGAAGCAGCACCGCACGCTGCTGCTGCACCGCACGCAGACGGAGGAGTGGAAGGGGTGGATGCAGGTGCGTGTGCGGTGGGCGGCAGGTCGTCGTCGGGCACAAGGCGGTCGGGCTGGCGCCTGGGGCGGCGCTGGCTCGGCTGTCGAGGCCCTGAGGGCTGGTGCAGACCAGACCAGACATGCCTGGCCCGGCAGTTGGTCAGCTGTTCCTGGAACATCGTGCGGCGAGGATCCGTTAAAAACAGCGTCCGCCAATCCCCCCCGCAGGTCCTGTTCCTCCTGTATCACTATTACAACGCAAAAGAAATCTACAATGCGATACGCGTCTTCATCGCCGCCTACGTGTGGATGACGGGCTTTGGTGAGCGCCGGGTGGGGCAAATCTCAAGGGCTGGGCTGATTCGCGCAATCTCGGGGCAGGGGTGACAGCTGCCTGGCCTGGCCTGCCGGCCACCTGCCTGCCACGCCCACCTCTTCCGAACCCACTGCTGGATGCCCCAGCCACCTCTACCTGTGTCCCTGCCTCCCTGCCTCGCTCTGCTGTTGTAAATCTGCTGTTGCATCTCCCCGGACGATGCCGATACGCTGCGCGACCCTACGCAATACCATGTGTCCATGCACCCCCTGCCCCCAACCCCCACCGCCCCCAACCCCTCAACACCCCCCTGCAGGCAACTTCTCCTACTACTACCGCACCGCCGACTTTGGGGTGGGCCGCTTCTTCCAGATGATGTGGCGCCTCAACTTCCTGGTCCTCTTCTGCTGCCTGGTGCTCAACAACTCCTACATGCTGTACTACATCTGCCCCATGCACACCCTCTTCACAATCATGGTCTACGGAGGTGCGGGCGCGGGAGAGGAGGAGGGGCAGGGTGGGAAGACGTGCGGGCGGCCGTGCAGTGGGGGCCCCGCACCCCACGGCGCTGCTGCCGTTGGGTGAACGCTGTGACGCACTTTTCTTGCCGCCCTGCCTCCTCCACACGTGTGCACACACAGAGCACTCTCCCATGCCCCTGCCGCAGCCCTGGCCGTGTTCCCCAAGTACAACAAGAGCGACGCCGCCATCTGGCTCAAGATCGGCGCCTGCTTCCTCACCGTTTTTGTCTTCTGGGACCTCAAGATGGGTGCGTGCCTGCTGCTGCTGCTGCGCTGCTGCCCAAACACGCTGCCCGCTGCTGCTGCTCCTGCTGCGGCTGTGGGGGAGCGGCCTGAAGCCAGGGCTTGCGGCCCTGTGCTGCGCTGTGCTGCGCCGACTGTCCCTGCCCAGACGCGCCCCACCACAAAACACACACGCTGCGCACCCCGGCGCACCCCCTGCAGTGTTCTACTCCGTCTGGACGCCCTTCATGTTCCTGGTCGGGTACACCGACCCGCGCCGCCCCGGGGGCGACAAGATGTATGGTGAGGCGGTACAGCTGGTGGTACAGCAGGCAGTACAGCACGTGTGCAGCAGGGGCACGGCAGGATGGCACGCGGCGGCAGCTTTGGGGGCACGAAGCAGCGATCTGTGTAGCAGGGCAGGCTGTGGAGAACGATGCCCTCCGGCCCACCACCACGTCACACAAGCAGGCCCAAGCACCTCACCCACCCTAACCATCCCATGCCTCCCTGCAGAGTGGTTCTTCCGCTCCTCCCTGGACCGCTACATCTGGATCTATGGCATGATCTGCGCCTTCATGCACCCCAAGTGAGTTGTGAGGCATGGAGCAGCCGCTGCAGGCGCGGGTGCTTGCCGGTGTTTGCCAGGGGGAAGGCAGCGAGAAGCAGGAGGGCCTGCAGCTGGGGCCTGCCTGGCTGGCGGGGCCGCCTGCCGTAGCTCCTCTCAACCACCCGTCCCTCAACCTCCCCTCACCTGGCCTCGTGTGTCCTGCCCCCCTGCCTTCCCCGCAGGGTGGAGAAGTTCCTGCAGGCGGTGGACGGCATGGAGGCGCATCGGCGGCGCGCCACGCGGGCGGTGCTCATCTCGCTGTTCTGCGCCGTGGGCTACGCCTGGTACCACTTTGTGTACCTGCTGCCCAAGGTGGAGTACAACCGGATCCACCCCTACACATCCTGGATACCCATCACAGGCGAGGCCGGGATACTGGTGGTCGACTGTGCCTCGCAGGACACCACGCCCAGCGGGGGCAAGGGCCCGGGGTGCGGGCAGGCGTGTGGCGCCCAAGCCTGGTGCACGGCGCCTGCGTTTGGCCAGCCTTGGGCACGCCCAGTTGACACTCACTCCACCCCACCCCCTCGACTCCTAGCCCTCCCCTCACCCCACCTGCCACCCCCCCACCCCTCTGCAGTCTTCTTCATGCTGCGCAACCTCACGCCGCAGATGCGCAGCTTCTCCATGGGCCTCTACGGCTGGCTGGGCTGCGTCACGCTGGAGACATGTGAGCGCTGCTGCGCCACAGACACCGTCGGCCGCCCTGCTGTCGCCAACCGCCCCGGCGCCATGGATTCGAGCGGCGCAATGCCACCACCCAGCCCGCTCCGCCGTCCCGCCGCTCCCATGCTTCTCCTCTCAACTCCCCCTCCGTCCCTCCTATGCCCTGTGCAGACATCGGCCAGTTCCACACCTGGCTGCTCAGCAAGCGGCCCGACGGCCAGCCCATCTACCTGCTCACGCTGCTGCCGGGCTACCCGCTGCTCAACTTTGCGGTGGTGACAGCAAGTGCGTGGCAGCGTGGCCCTGGTGCTGTGCATGCCTGGCCCTGGTGCTGGTGTGCATGGCTGTACCTGCCTGGCCCTGCCTGCATGCATGCCCGGGCGCCAATGCGCGGCAAGGCGGCCTGCACCAGACCAACCCCGCCTGCTGGAAATCTGCTGCTGGTGACGACAGGCGCACGGGTTGCCCCGCCACCTGCTGCGCCTCCTGTCCTCACTTGCTCCTGCCTGCCCTCCTGCGCCTGCAGTCTACGTGGTGCTGTCACACCGCCTCTTCCAGACAACCAGCAACCTCAAGGATGCAGTGGTGAGCCTGGGGCTAGGCAGGGCACTCGTCCTGCGTGCCGTGATTGCGCTCTCTCACGCACTCACACACACACACACACACGGCCACTCCTCCCCTCTCCCTGCAGGTGCCCCACGACGACAACCGCCTGCTGCTGCGCAACGGGCTCATGATGGCGGCGGTGGCCGGCGTGGCCGCCTGCTTCGGCTTCCTCATGGTGGAGGCACGCAAGATGCTGATGCTGTGAGGCCGGCGCGCCCTGCTGAAAGCTGCCGCTCGTCAGCACTCGGACCCAGCGCACCGCCTGCCCACGCTGCCCTTGTGCGGTGGCCTGCTCTGGCGGGGGGCTGCCCGCCTCCTGCCGGTCAGCATGAGCAGGCACCTGCGTTTGTGGCAGGCTTGCCACGCCTACCCACTCGTGGCATCCCGCCCTCTGCACACCCAGGGTTTGCCGCTCGTTGCCGTTTTGTATCTTCCTCCCTCGCCGCCCCCGCCTTTTCTGATGCTTGGGCCCCGCGGCCCACACCTTTCATGCTACATACTTGCCCCTCAGCCCCCCGCTGCGTCCCCGGGATGCAGCGGGTGTAACGCATGCTGCTGCCCTGCCCTAGCAGCGCCCAGACGCCTAGGCCGGTTACAGTGGCGTCACAGCAGTCAGAACTGGTGGGGCGTGCGGCCTGAGCTGAGGAGCCCAGAGGCGCCTGCTGGCGCCGCGCCGCGCATCCTCACCACAGCCGCCGCCATGGCCGCGCCCACCGCCACCAGCAGCCCCCAGGGCCACCACCGCCGGTCTGGGCCGCCGCCCAGCAGCGCCAGCACGCCCGCGGCGGCCGCCTGGGTGCCGTCGCGGCCATCAGCACCCGCCGCGGCCGCCGCCACCGCGTGCAGCTGCCCGCCGGGCAGCAGCTCGGCGTAGTGCTCCCCGCTGCCGCGCTGCCGCAGGTGCGCGTCCCGGCGGCGCCCCGCGGCCGCGATTTGCAGCAGCATGGCCTGCAGCGCGTCAAAGGGCAGCAACACGTGGCGGTCACGCGCCTCCTTCAGCTGCCCGCTGCTGCCCTCGCGGGCCGGCCGCGCCGCCTCCAGCTGGCTTGGCTTGGACAGCGCCGGGTCCTGCGGCAGGCGGCGCCACGGCATATGGATGCGGAGGAGCGAGCGCCGGGCTGGCGGCGGCAGGTCGCATGCTGCGAGGGCAGCCTGGCGACAGGGCCATGGCGGGCGTGGGGCCCTCCTGGGAGCGAGGCTTGGAACGAGGTGGGCAGCCTGAGGGGCGCCCAGGTGCAACATACACAGCTTCAGGCAGGGACGCACCTCTATATTTAAGCCGTACCAGAACACCTGGTGCCCAGTGGCTTCTGCGATCTGCAGCACGCCAAGGCAGCGCCAGCTCAGCGACCCCTGCCAAGGGTGCACCCCACCGCCTGCCATGGCAAGGCCTCGCGCTCGCGGCGGGCGGCCCGGCAGGCGGCCCGGCAGGAGGCGGCGCAGGCGGGCGCACCTGCGCAAAGTGGGCATCCGCCCAGAACCGCGCCAGCGACCCAAACTGGTAGGGCCTGCAGCGGTACCGGCGCAGCGCAGGCAGCCGTCGCAGGCACGCCGGGCGCGGCGGGCGTCGCCGCTGGCACGGCACGCGGGCGGCCGGCCCGCGGCGTTGGCGGAGGGTGGAGCCAGGCGCGCGCCCGCCAGCCACACACGCGACAGCGCACACCGCATCCAGGCGCACCCGGCCCAGGCCCAGGCCCACCTGATCTCCAGCAGCGCCGACCCCTTAGACATGAACAGCCAGTTGGTGCAGGCGGCGCCGTGCAGGCACACCAGCACGTCGGCGGCCCGCACCGCGGCCATGTTGGCCAGCCCATCCCCGCCCAGGCCCGCCTCCCGGCACTGCACGCGGCGGATGGGCGAGCCGCGGCCCTGGGCCCCCGCCAGGCCCCGCCAGGCAGCTGGGTCGTTGCAGGCCTGGACCAGCGCGGCGCTGTTGAGCAGGTTGCGCACGGGCCCGTGGCGA
Organism: Chlorella variabilis; assembly: GCF_000147415.1. NCBI lineage: Eukaryota > Viridiplantae > Chlorophyta > Trebouxiophyceae > Chlorellales > Chlorellaceae > Chlorella > Chlorella variabilis. Next base: position 1,286,714 of record NW_005435081.1, on the reverse strand, counting down.
CGGTTGATCAGGACCTGGCGGCGGGCAGGCGGCGGCGGCGTGGATGGGGCTGGGTGTGCGGGCGGGTGGATGGGGCTGGGCTGGTACGGCATGTGTGGGCCACCAGGAGGGTGGAGGGAGGGTGCACTCCACGAGGGCCGGGAAGCGCACGCAGAACAACGCACACCATCACCCGCCCACCTTCAGCACCTCCGGCCCACCCTGGAACCGCGCCTCGGCCGGCAACGGCGGCAGCTGCAGCTGGTAGTGGCTGAAGATGGCCTGGGCTGCCCCGTAGTCTGCCTGGTAGTAGCCGTACAAAAAGGCGCAGAGGTAGGCGGTCTGGAAGCAGCGGCCGGCGCCGCTGCTCGCCGGCCCACCGGCGGCGGCGCTGCTGCTGTTTGCCGGCCCGCCGGCGGCGGCGCTGCTGCTGCTTGCCGGCCTGCCGGCAGCGGCGCCGGGGCTGGGCTCTTCCTCGCCGCCGCTCGTGCCGCACCGCTGCGAAAACTGCGGCAGCAGGCGGCGTGGGCGAGGGAGCTGATGTAGCCAGGTGAGGCCCGCGCCTGCTCCAGCCACCCACGGCAGAAGCAGCGCAGAACGTCCCCAGCAACAACCAGCAACCAGCAGCGCCAGCAGCCACGACGGCGCTGACCACCCACACGCAATCGCACTCGCCTCTCCAAAGGACTCCACTGGGTGGGGCGTGAAGGGGCGGAGCAGCGTGGGCAGGAAGTCGGGCAGGCGCTCGCCCGCGGGCGTGCCCACCACCAGCGTGGCCGCCCTGCTCATCGCGCCGCCGTCCTGCAGCGCCCACACCCGCGCCGCCACATGAGAGAACGCCTCCGCGAAGTTGTGGATCCACTGCGGGCACGGCCAGGGGCGGTGCAGGCCCAGAGGAGGGTGGTTGGCGCTCCAGGCGCTGGCGCTGGGGGGCAAGCTGGAGGCGGCAGCGCCCAGCGCTAGGGAAGGGCAGGCCTAGTGCGAGCGCAGAGAGCCGCTGGTGCAACAGCAGCGCCCCACGTTGGTCCACATGACGACCGGCACGGTGCAGTTGGAGAAGAGGGGCTGGCGCAGGTCGGGGCTGGCCTCCAGCGCCCCGCTGCCAAAGCGGTAGGCCAGCGGCTCGTACGACGACAGCGACCTGCGCAGGCGGTCGTTGTTGCCCTCCAGCCCTGCCCAGTTGTACACGAGATGCGTGATGTTGAGGCGGGGGATGGGCACAGAGGTGCGGTTGGCGGGGCTGTGGGCCTCATCAAAGGAAATTACGCTGCCCTGCAGGCGAGGGCAGCAGCGGCGGCGGCGGCAGCGGCCGGTCGGTGCCGAGTGCGCGGCTCGATTTCAGTGGTGCTGGATCGGCACACACGCGCGCTGCTTACCTGATCGAAGCAGACGCGGCGGTAGGCTTGGCACTCTGTGGTTGTGCTGTTGAGGGCGGGATGGTCCAGTCCCAGCGGCCCGCCGCAACGTTGCCTCTTGCTCTTCATCACGGCTGCCGCCGCTAGCGCTGCCAGATGCAGCAGGACTGACAGCGCGAGGCGGGGTCTGCACCCGCGTGGCATGTTCAACAGCTGTTCCCACCGAGCTACAGGGCGCCAGGGGAGGCCCCCCCTATTGCCCAGCGGCAAATCCGCACTGTGCAGGTGCTCGCACACCCCGTAGGTGAGCACTGCAGAGGTGAGCTGGCAGCGGGGCGGCGCCGGCGCTTAGCATCTCTCTCCAATAGTGACGCTACCAGCATTGGAGAGGGTGAGCAAGTGGGGTTGCAAGAGTCATCCAACAAGAAAGTAGGTATATTGCTTCGGTAATGACCAAGTCTATCTACTCGAAGTGCAGCAGGCCCGCCGGCTGCAAGCCGCGCAGCGGGAGAGGATCACACCTCAGGTGGTGCCGTCCTTACTGGCTGCTCTGCTCCGCCGCCAGCCGCTTGCACTCCTTCTTGTGCCCTCCCTCCTTCCAGTGCTTCACCTGGCAGGCGCGGCTGCAGTAGGCCACGGCGCGGCATCCGCTGCACTTGCTCAGGTGCAAAGCAGTCTGGTCGCACTGCGCACACGTGGGGGCCGCTGTCCAAGCGGCAGACCACGGCCCCTCGCCCTGCTCTGAAGGGAAGACTCCTGCAGCAGCACACCCAGCAGAATTGGGTGCCTCAGGCTTGTAAATTCCAAGCAAGACCATCCAGAAGTGGGGGTGACCGCACCACCGGCAAGGTGACACCTTGTCAGCTCTCCTACGCGTGAACGGGTCTGCCCACAGACTTCGAAGCTAGTGGTGCTCACCGCGGTGCGCATCTGCCAGCGCCTCCTCCCCCTCCTGCACCTCCCGCCGCGCTGTGTCCATCTCCAGGGCAGGCAGCCAGGGCTCGAGGCGGGGCAGCATCTCGCGCGCCTGCTCCAGTAGCTGCTGCGCCCGGTTCAGCAGCCAGGCTCTCCGCGCCGGCGCCTGCGCCGGCGCCACCAGAATGACAGGCGATTGCAGCACGAAGCACATACACTCGTAAGCAAAGCTGATTGCCACTCTCAGTGCGCAATACCACCCTGCAGGGCACCATAGCAACTGGATGGGTCCACGCGGGCAAGGCAACAGGTATTTGCAGGCAAAATGCAGCCGATTCCATGCCCAGGACATCTTACGCTTGCCAGCCACTGCCTTTGCAAGTGCTTGCTCATAGAAGGCGGCACGATCATCCATCCAAGCCAACGGGCGGCCCAGTGGGTCTGCCACTGTGGCAGGGGTGCCCCGCTGCGCCGAAATGGCGCCAAACGAGGCTAGTGCAGCGCGCTGTGCAGCACACAAGGCGTCTGCTGGAACAATGCTGCCAGCAGGCTTGCTTGTTGCTTGTGTGGGCTTAAAGTCTGGTAAAGCAAGAACTAGCTTGCAACATAGACTCCCCGCCGAAACGGGACGGGAACCGGGCGAAAGCAGAGAAAGCAATAAAACAGGGGTGGAGCAAGGCGACATGCAACGCAAGCAGCTGACAGGGCACGCATCGAAACGTGTGTATGACTGGCAAAGTGGCATGGCGCATTGGGGAGAAACGCAACGGTACGGGAGCATGGGCTGGCCAAACGGCAGTGCGGAACGCTAGGTCACTAGAAAAGCAGGGAAAGGCGCACTATGTATGCAATGAGGGCAGCCCCGGCTCGGGGCCGTTGAGAAAGCAGTGGGCGGGAGGGGGGAGGCCCCGGTGTGGGCGGGCCCCATCGAGGGGGGATGGGGCGCGCAAGCGGCCAGATGGGGCGGGGCGCGGGCGGCAGTAGAGTCCTGCGGCTGGGTGGGATATAGGGCAATGAGCGTTGAGCAGTGTGCGATGAGCAATGAGCAATGAGCAGTGAGCAGCCCCTCCCGAAACAAAGTGAAGCGCANGACGGGGTCCGGTGGATGGGAGGCAAGGAAGGCGGGGGGTTGCCACGTGCGCTACCGCCGCCGCCGCAGGCAGCACCCCTGCGGCGGCGGCAGCGGCAGCAAGCCGTGGACCCAAACGCCGTGCCGCCGCCGCCGCAGGCAGCACCCCTGCGACGGCGGCGGCAGCAAGCCGTGGACCGAAACGCCGTGCCGCCGAGTCCCGTGGCTGTGGCCGTGGGCTTCTGGCAGGAAGCTACGGCCGCAGCTCGGTGGCTCGGGGGCGTCGCAGCGTGCCGCCGCCGCCGCCGCGCTGCCCCCCGGGCACGGCGGCGGCGGCAGCAAGCTTGGGCCCAAACGCCGTGCCGCCGAGTCCCGTGGCTGCGGCCGTAGACTGTGGGCCGGAAACTGCGGCCGCAGCTCGGCGGCACGCGGTTCTGTTCAAGTCGCCAAGCGTGCAGCAGCGCCGAACCACGCTTCCCGGCCTCGGCGCATGCCTTCAGGGGCCCCCTATCGCTGGGCGCACCCCTCCAACACCGAACATGCGCCCGGGGGGGGAGGGCGGCCCGGGCTGCCCAGGCCAAAGTGGGCCGCCCTCGAGCAAGAGGCGGCCGGTCTGTGTGCTGAATGAATGAATGAACCCTCCGCCCGGCGGGATGCCGGCTCTGCTCATCTGTCGGCTCTGCGTCTGACAGGATCAGCAGCAGTTGGCTGTCAAGGGTGGCCAGAATTGCGTATGGCTGCCTTCGTAGGCTGCAGAGCTCATTGATGATACAGCTTGCAGACTTGATGCGCAGCAGGAGTGCGGCGCGGTACAGGTCTGCCAGGCTGAAGTCGGGGCAGTGCCGGCGCAGGTTGGCAGCCAGCGCTCGGCCCAGGGGCCCAGGGGCCGGCTCCAGCTCTGTGGCTGGGCCTGGGGCGGAGCTGAAAGAAGGGGTCCACAGGTTGCGTTCCAGCTGCTGCCAGGCATGGGCCACAAGCGTGGCGTGCCCTGTCATGGGGTCTGCTGCCTCAGGCCACACCTCCTGCAGCGCCCTGATGGCCAGCCTAAACGGCGTCCAGGTCTCTGCGCGAGTGAGCAAGTAATAGCCGGCTGCCACCATTTGGAGCACCGTGATTGGAGTCAGCCCTGCTAGCGCAGGGCAGCAAAAGGCGGCCGATCAGCTCAGTTCAAAGTTTGCGCCTAACCCTAAGAAAGCAACGTCTCCCATGCGCATGCAACAGATATGGCAACCTTTTGCTGACCTGAGTCCACGACCGGTATCAAAAAGATGTAGTTCCCTCCACGATGATTAGTGAGAGGCTGCACAGGAAACTGGTGCTGCTTCCGTGAGCGAAAAGTCGAGAAGATGAGGAGGCACCCAATGCTCGTCTCGCCTGCTGGGTTGGCGTCCTGCCTCCCCTCACCTACCCGAAAGCTAAAGTCAGCCGTCAGATACTGAAGCTCTTCGTGCATGGGCAGGGCAGCGTCCAGGCTGCCGGCAAGAGAGTACGCCCGTATCAGCTGCACAAGACCCTGCATGGCGTAGCGGAAAAGCTGCAGGCACACGTTGCAGGGAGACAAGCCCAGGAGTGGTCACCAGATGCTGTGGTGCCCACCTTGAACAGCAGCGGGTTGCGATCTGCGGCATCCGCGCTCCACAGCAGGGGGAGCTGCGGCGGCGCGGGGCCGCTGGCAGCCGCCTGTTGCAGCAGCGCATCGGCGCTCAGCAGGCTCTCGTACGCCGCCGTCAAGTCATGCATGTCTGGCCCATACTCCTGCGCCTGGCGGCGGCCTGCAGCCCTGCGCAGGCGCTCCAGAGCCATCTCCACTGCTGGCGGCATGGTGGCAGGTCCGAAGGCGAGGGAGGGCACAGGGGCAGGGGCGGTGAGTAGGTGCAGGCGGTGGAGGTCGTGGCGGCCCTGGTGACGGGGCGGGCCCGAGCGGCTGCTGGCGCAGGCGTTGGGTGCTGCAGCCAACCCGGGCAAAAGGTGAGGATCAGGTCAGGTTTCACGTGCAGGTGGGGTGCTTGTCGCTCAACCCAAAGCGAGGGGAGGTGGGACGTTGGATGCCCCCAGTGCTAGCACCTGCCAGAGGATGTGGAAACTCTGAGCGCTCTGGTTGATGAGCAGCCGACAGCAGTCCTACGCCTCCCTTTCCTCCCCACCACTGGTTGCCACAATGGGCAATGGGGGCTGCAACAAGGGCCTTCTGCACATCAAACTCTAGTCTGGCAACAACGGTGCACCAGCCTGACGCATTGAGCCTGCCCAGACGGCCACCCTGCCTGCCTCTCTTAGTGGGGGGTACTGCACTTGGCGCGTCGGGCAGATCAAATAATGGTCTAAAGCTAGACGTTAAAACCGGGAAGTTAAGCCTGTGGAGGCTCTTCCCCACCTTTACCTTTATCTTCGGCTCCACATTGTTTAGCTCCCTCAGCGTACCTCCTGGCCTGTGGGGACCAGCACAGCGGATTGCTGGAGGGTGCATTGCTGGCGGTGCAATTTTACCCTCGCCCCCTGCGTCGCCACCCCGCCCGCCCGCTGCCAGTGGAGCACATCTGTGAGTGAATTTGTTGTGGGAGTCAATTGCTTCCAATTCCATGCTTCACGCCATTGAATGATGCCTCTTCTGTACTTCTGAACCGGGTGTGTTGACCCGGTTCAAAGGGATGGCAGCTGCCCTTGATCTCCTCGCTGCTGCAATAGTTGGTGATGAAGCGGCTGTTCGTCAGATGCTGGCAGCTGACCAGCAGATAGCAGCAGCCACACACAGCCCAGATGACGTGACAGCACTTCACTATGCAGCATATTATGATAAGTGTGGAGTGACGCAGCTCCTCCTGGCGGCAGCCCCGAAAACCATTTCATCCAGGACATTCCCAGGGCTGACACCTTTGCACTGCGCAGCCGTCAATGGTGCGAGCGCTGTTGTGCAGCTGCTGGTGGAGGCAGACCCTGCTGGCGCCTTTGTGGTAGACAAGCATGGCAACACCCCATTACTTGCGGCATTGGCAGGCTTGCGGCAGAAAGGTCGCAGGCGTGAATCGTTCCTTGCTTCAGCCTGCTGCCTGGTGCAGGCAGCGCAGACTGTGCAGCCAGCCCTGGACACCCTTAATCGCTACCAGCCTGACCTGAACAGCGCAGCCGCGAGCCTCTACGCCGATCTGGCAAGCCACCTGCCGCTCGCAGACGCCCAGTGGCAGCTGGTGCCTGCCCCCTGCCCTGCCCTGGCACATGCGCTGCCGGCTGTCTCGGAGCGATCCATTGCCGAGGCTGGCTGGCTGGTGGGGCGCCTGGCTGCGGACCAGCGCTCCCGCCTGCGCACCGCAGCCCTCAGCCTGGCCAGGGTTCAGCACAACCTGCTCAGAACGCCTGGTCTGCCCGCCGATCCAGCGCATCCTGGTGCTGGCCTTGCAAGACTAAGTTTTCAGCTGCTCGTTTTTGCATGTGTGTGTAAGCGCCTGGCATGTGAACAAGGGTTGACTGGGCGTGGGATTTGAGTAGGCACCAAGCGGATCAGCGGTGGTTTCCGACAGGCTGGCAGTGCGCTGTGCTCGACAGGCTGGCAGCGCCCCGCCCTTTTGCCACCGCGAGGGTTTTGGTTGCGTAAACTCAACTTTACACTCCTTTCAGCAACAACCGCACGATCCGAATGATACAACAACAGTGACAGCCAATGGCAGGGCAACAGCCATTTGCGCCGCCGGCTCATTGCGCACAGTGTGCCCACATTGTATTCTCGGTCAGCAGGGACGGCCAATCACCACTTGCCCCCGCGTTCCCACGAATAGCAATCTCCCTCCGCCTGCTTGCCCGCCGCCAGCACTGCGTCGATGGCCGCCTTGTCGGCTGCGCAGGGCAGACGCACGGCACGTCGACCGGATGGCGGCGGCCCGCCATGAGCTGGCACAGAGCCAGATGGCAAGCAGCAGGCCAGCCACGCCACTCTCGCACCAGGCCGCATCCCAAGCGCACAACACAGCCACCCACCGTCGTCCAGCTGGAAGGTGAAGACCTTCTTGAGGTCGTCCACGTGGCTGGTGTTGCGCGCCCCCACAATCACGCCCGCCACCTGGGGCCGCTCCAGCACCCACCGCGCCGCCACGTCAGCGATGCTCACCCCATGCTTCTTGCCCACCTCAGACAAGGCTTGCAGCAGCGTCTGCGGCGCAGGGGGTCGTAAGGCAGGTGCAGGAGGTTGTGCATGAGGCGGTGGGCAAACACCCAACGCGCATCCCCTGATGCCCCATTGCCTGCGCGACTCCAGCACCGTGCCAGCTGCCACGAGTCCCACACACATACACACACCACACCGCCACCACACCCACGGCTTGCCTGGAACCAGTCCCAGCCTCCCGCCTGGCCGATCACACTGGCATACTTGGACTTGGAGTAGGTGTTGATCTTGAGGCTGCGGCACAGCAGAGAAGCGGCGCGAGGTGAGGCAGGGCGCAGCCAACAGGGGGAGGAGGCAGGGGTGCGGACACCCTCAGGCGCCCCAAACGTCACACCAGCCCGGGGCAACCCACACCGCGGCTGCCCCGGCCTGCACGCCAGCCCAGCCTGCCCACATCATGCGCCTGCCCCGCCTGGCCCCGCGGCATGGTCATGGTCAGCGCCACTCACTCATCAGGTGAGGCTCCCAGGTATTTGTCTGACAGTATCCCGCCCGCCAGCACGCCATACGGCAGCAGCTTGATGCCCTGCTCAGCGCAGTAGGCTGCCATGCCGTTTTCGGGGCGCCGGTCTAGCAGGCTGTACTGCACCTGCAAGGCGGTACAGACGACGGCAGTGGTGGGCAGTGCGTGCCAGGCAGGAGCGTGGGCTGGGAAGCATTGTCAGGCAGGCTGGAGCACGCTGCGCCACGGCAAGCCCAGAGCAAGCTCAGCCCAGCGCAAGCCCAGTCCTGCCAGAGCTCAGCGCAGCCCCACCCCTCCGCACCTGGTTGTTCACTATCTTCACCCCGGCCTCGCTCATCTCCTTGAGGCGCGGCACATCAAAATTGGTGGCTCCCACGTGCTTCACCTTGCCCTTCTTCTGCAGAGGAGGGGGCCAGGGACCGGGCGTGCCGCAGCACGGGGGCGAGTGAGCGGCATCAGGGGCGCAGGCACAAAGGCCCGCATGTGCGGAACCGGCATGTAAACGCCTGGCTGGCTGGGTCTGGCCGTGCCGCTGCAAGTCCAGCGCAGCCCACCTGCAGTGCCGCCAGGTTCAGTGCTGCCGCCACGTAGCTCTTGTTGGAGTAGGTATGCCAGTAGAACTGCACCAGGTCCAGGCTCTCCACCCCCAGCCGCTGCCGGCTGGCGTCGATGCTCTGCAGGCAGGCAGGCAGGCAGGGGTGCATGGTGTGTGTGCGTGCATGCCAGTGGTGGTGGTGGCCGTGGTGGACACGATGCCCAGAATAGCACTGTGCTGCCGGGCGGGCCGAGCTCTGCAGCTCTGCAGCGCATGCCGGTCCTGCTGGCTGGTGCCCTGCTGGCTGGTGCCCTGCTGGCTGGTGCCCTGCTGGCTGGGGCCCTGCCGGCTGGTGCCCTGCCGGCTGGTGCCTTGCTGGCTGCGGCCCTGCGCGCCTGCTCCACAAAGCGCAGCTCCTTGGCCGCGTTCATCGAGTCGCCAAAGCAGCAGAACTTGGTGAGGACCTGCAGGTGTGTGAATGCAGACGTACGAATGATGTGTGTGGTGGCACCAGAGAGGTGCGGGGGATGCGCTGATCGAAGGAGGCATGCTCCATGACAGCAGCGCAAACCAGCAGGGCAGCAGCAGGCAGTGTGCCTCAGCATTCCCGCAAAGCGCAAGGAGTACGGCCCTTTTGCCCTAAGCCGCCGCTAGGAGTTGCGGGCGCACCTGTACTGCCGGCTTCTCGGTTGGGTGGGAGGCCAGGTAGCGGCCGATGAGGGCCTCCGAGGGGCCGTAGATGTCTGCTGTGTCAAAGGTGGTGATGCCCGCCGCCACAAAGGCCTGGAAGTCGTCGATGGCGGCCTGTCCTGAGGTGCGGTCTGTGGCGCGCTCGCCCACGTGCCCGCCGCTCAGCTGCCAGCACCCCTGAATGTGCACGCGCACAGCGCCAGCATGACAGCATCAGCAGCCGCCAACAGAGCGCAGAGGCAGGGTGATGGCCACACGGCCGAGCCTGCCGCACCTTCACAATCCGGCTGATCTCCAGCCCGGGAGCCAGCTCTGCTTTTGGGATGTCCGAGGCCGCCGCTGGTGGCGCCTTGGTGGCGTCCACCTCCATCGACTCAGCCCCTGCCGCCATGACTGCCGCCGGGCCGCCTGCCGCCGCTACCACGCCGCCGGCGGTGAAGAGCAGGAGGGAGCGGCGGGTGCCCGCCTGGCAGCTGGTGATGGATCGCCTCGGTAAGGCTGCGCTGCGAGGCCCTGGGGCTCGCTGGACTGGCGCAAGGCAGCGGTGGGAAGGGGAGCGTGCCGACACACAGGCACGCAGCATCGGCTCCGGTGTTACCACAAGGGCGGCATCTGCTCTCACACAACGCAACACTGTGCCTGATCACGCCTGTAACGATGGAGTGTGCTGAGCTGCGATGGTCACCGCAGCAGGCTGTCCATTCCCGCGTTGAACCAGCGTCTTTGAACCGTGTATCCATTCAGCAACTGCCCCGCCACCTCGCTGGCAGCACCTGCAGGCACTTGGGCCTGACGGCGAATCGCTTCGCCTCCTGGAGCACCCGCAGCCCGTCTCGCGCTCCCATCTCGTCCACGACTGGTCGGTGTGGCGCGCGTGTGGGCGGCGGGCGCCGCCTGCCGCCTGCCGGCAGGCGCGAGAAGGGGGCCGAGCCACGGCATTCTTAGCGGCAGCAGGCTGAGGGGCTGTCTCACCCCCCAGCAGCGGCCGCAGCCCGGCCGCAGAGGGCGGGAGCTGCGAGCCCTGGTGCTGGCTCGCGACGGCAAGAAGCGCCGCAAGCCGGCCTCGCGCGACGGCGGCGCCAGCAGCAGCAGCGACGAGGAGGGCCCGCCGCGGCCCGCGCCGCCGCCTCGCCGCGTGGACAGCACCATCAACATCTCCGTGCGCCAGCAGATCAGCTGGGCCCGGCAGAACAAGGAGTATGAGCGGCAGCAGACTGCGGGGTACCGCAAGCCGCCAGTACCGCAGGCGTTCCGCCAGGAGAGCCTGGATTCTGAGGAGTACAGGAGGTGAGGGTGCAGGGGCGCGGCGCGAGTGGGCACCTCCCCGCTGGGGCCGCAAGCCGGCAGGCAGGCTGTCCGGGTCTGCTGCGCTGCCACGCCGGCAGCACCTGGCTTTGCCGCTGGATGCCCCGGCGGGAGGCAGCGAGGAGGGGCGCCACAGGAGCTTTGGCACGCCTGCCCAGTCCCTGCTTGAATTCACAGATGAAAATGCGCATGTTTGACCCACCGCAGGCAGCGGGAGGAGCGGGAGCGGCTGCAGGAGGAGCTGCGGCGGCAGAAGTCGGACCGCCTCACCCTCTGCTCCATGTTTGGCACCAACATCTCCGCGCCCGGGGAGCAGCCCACCGGGGTGACGCTGGTGGACGGCTACAACGTGCTTTACAAGGTGAGGCGGTATGGCATGGAGCGGTACATATACCGCTGACCAGCAGTGCGGACCTGACAGGTACTGCTCAGGAGGAGGGAGGGAGGGAGGCAGGAGGGTCCAGAGTACCGAATCGTATGTGTGGCATAGCCAGTCGCCGGCAAGCCAAATGCCCGTCGCTGCCAGCTGCAGCCAGCTCTGGCCAGGCCCCAAGTGCTGCCCCCCCACCCCCCCATGCGCCGCCGCCTGCTGCAGATGCGGCGCTACGACCCGCAGGTGGATGAGCTGATGGCGGCGGCAGAGGCGGGGCCTGGCGGCGGCCACCTCGAGGCGGCCCGGGAGGTCCTCCTGCGGCAGCTGGATGTGTACAGGTGCGGGCCCTGGGCATGGGGCGCTTCCTTCCCCACGCCTCCACGCTTCCAGCGCACCCTGCCGCAACGCCCCGGTATAAACAGGGCTTGACGCCCGCCTCCCCCGCCTCCTGCCGTGCCCTGCGCAGCGCCCAGAAGGGCATGTACGTCCACATCGTGCTGGACGCCATGCGGGCGGGCTTCTGCTCGGAGCACAACAGGCTGGGCATGATCGGTGAGGGGGTGCAGGCGCCCCGCCCGCCCGCGGGCTCCGCCACGCAGCTCAACGGGGCCCGCCGGGTGCTTTTTTGTGCTGCCGCGCCGCGAGCCGCCTGCGCTGCCCACGCCCACCAGCGGAGCGGCCCACGGTGCGTGCACATGCGTGTGTTCCTCTGCGTGTGTGTCCCTCACGCCCCTCGTTGCGCAGTCAGCTTCACCAGCACGATGGAGGCCGACTCCCTCATCCTGATCAAGGCCCAGGAATATATAGACCAGGGTGTGCAGAAGGTGGGTGGGCAGCCGCATGTGGGCATGTTCAATGTCCTGCGCTGCCCCCTGGCCTGCCGAGCCCTGCCTGTGCGTGGGCAGGCTGCGCGTGCCGGCCCGTGCCCCCTGCCCTCCCCGCCGCGGCGAACCGTGGCTGCGCTGCTGGCACTCTGCAGGTGTGCATCGTGTCTGATGATCTAGAGATTGTTGAGCTGGGGCCTGGCGCCATTCGCTACAAGGCGCCCGGCCAGCAGGCCGTCTCCTCCTGCTCCTGCCTGGCGCTCCTCAAGGTGGGCTGCCGCCTGCCTGCGGCATGGGCCGCTCGAGTATGCTGCTGCTGGGGACGGGTGTGGGGCGCGTGCTTGGCCTGCCGGGCAGCCGGCGGTGCATGCGCTGGTGGCAGGCTTGTCGGGTGCCGGATCGCCTGGGTGGCACGTGGCTGAATGAGGCGGCTGAGGCGGCTCCTCCATGCACCCGTGCATGCTGCTGCAGCTGCTGCAGCAGAGCAGGAAGGAGATGGAGGAGCGGCTGGCGGCGCAGAACAGCGCCTTCCGCGCCTCGCTGGGCGAGCGGCCCGTGGTGTCCAAGCAGAAGGCGAGCAGCCGCGGCAGCGTGCGGGAGAAGCTGGGCGCGCTGCGCCAGCAGCTGGTGCAGCAGGAGGAGGAGAAGCATCGCGCGCTCAGGCAGCAGCAGCGGCAGCAGCGGCGGCAGCAGCAGCCGGCGGCAGAGTAGCAGCACGCCCTCGCATCACACAAATGGTGTGCACTTTGAATGCATCCTTTCTCTCTCCAGCACTGCACGATTTGATGCAATTTTCCTATCCTGTCCCATTTTGTTTCCCTTGAACGCAATACCTCACTGGTTCCCTCCTGCTCTGCCACCATTCTTTCCGGCTGCTCCCTGGGTGTGGCTTGTCGCGTTTGTGAAGGTTGCACCTTGATCAGTGCGGGATGGATGCACCAGAGGGAAACAATGGAAGCAACCGGGGGAAAAGGGGAGGGAAGCGGGAGGAGCACAGAAAGCTGAGCAGAGGGAGGTGCACAGAGGACGGTTGGTTTGGTGGAAAGGAGCAGGGAGGAATTGACTCACAAAGTATCTTCTCTGGCGCCCATGTGAGAGCTCCGAATTCAAGGGTAGGTACAACTGGGGATGAAAAGAATAAAATAAGCGTCAGGGCAGGGCCACCCTGCTCGTGCCAGCTGCACCAAACACGTAGGCAGATGTGCAGCGGGCTGCCGTGCCTTGCGCAGGCGACGCCCGCCTCAGGCGTCCACGCTGCTTGCGCTGGCGCCACTGCCGCAGCCGCCGCTGCCCGTGCCATCGCCGCCGATGCGCGAGCCACCTGCTGACAACAAGCTAATGCTGCCGCTGCTGCTGCTGCTGCTGCTGACCGCCTCCTCCAGCCCCTCGGGGAGCGGCACCGGGGCCTCCAATGGGATGCCCGCGCTGCTTGGCTCGCCCTGCAAAGCCAGCCGGGCAGACAGAGTTCGATTCCCCGCGCTGCGCTGCTCTGCCGGCAGACCCCTGCACACGGGCAAGGCACCGCATCAGGCGCACGCGCCCAGGCAGGCCACGCATTGCGCCTGGCTGCCCTGCAGCCAAGCCGCGCTCCTCTGCCCTGCGGGCAAGGCCCCTGGCATGCCGAGCGCTGGCCCAGAACCTGCGCACCTCCTTCGCCAGTCCTCCCCGCCCCAGCCCCGCGCCCACTCTCCTTCCCCGCCGCCCAGACCAGCAGGCCGCCCCGCCCCACACACCTCGTGGTCCCAGTAGCAGAACTGCCCCGCCGGCTCCTCGGCCTCCTCGTCGCCGCTGCTGTACATGGCCGGGTTGAGCAGGTGGTCCATGCGGCGGTGCTTGGAGGAGAGGTACGCCGCGTTGTACTTCTGCGCCTGCACCTGGCACGGGATGCGCCCCGTCAACGGGATGCCCAGCCCCGCCAGCTCCGCCAGCTTGCGCGGGTTGTTGGTCATGAGGCGGATGGAGGAGACGCGCAGGTCGGCCAGGATGTGGCGCACCTGCGGGGGCAGGAGAGGGAGGGAGGGAGAGAGGGAGGATGGCAGAAGATGTGGGAGAGGGGTGGGGGGTTGACCGATGGGAGATAAAGATGCACGCGCTCGCTGGCACGCGGGCGGCATGCGGCAGGGCTCGCGAGGCAGCGCAAGCGCGCAGGGCCGCGTGCAGCCTGCAGCACCAAAACTGCGGCCCCACCACCACCACCACCACCACCCCATCACCACCACCAGCACCACCACCACCCCACCCCCGCTGCCCCCAGCTGCGCACCGCGCTGTACTCGCGGCAGTCGTCGGGCAGGCCCAGCGCGCGGTTGGCGTCCACCGTGTCCAGACCCTTCTCCTGCAGCGCGTAGGCCGCGATCTTGTTGGCCAGCCCGATGCCGCGCCCCTCCTGCTGCAGGTACACCACCATGCCGGGCGGGTGGTCCCGGATGAAGTCCATGGCCAGCTCCAGCTGCTCCCGGCAGTCGCACTTGAGCGAGCCCAGCACCTGCGGCGGCGGCGGCGCGGGGGCGAGGCGGGTCGGGGAGGGCAGGCGGGAGGGGCGGCGGGCATGCCAGGGGCAAGGTACAGCGGCGGCGGCACGAGCCAGCTGAGGTGGCAGCGCGGCGGCGGGGAAGGATGACGGGGCGGCACGCAGCGGCGCGGCGGCGGGGAAGGATGACGGGGCGGCACGTAGCACGGCTGCTTCGGCCAATGCATCGGGCGCTGCGCTGCTGGATGTGGCGCCCGTAGGGGGCCGCATGATCGCCTCCCAGCAGCGCCTGGGGCGCACCTCGGATGTGAAGCAGGCGTCGTGTACCCGCACCGGCACGTCTGCCAGGCCCTCTGGCTGGCCGGCGATGATGACAGACGGCTCGGTGTAGGTGAGCCCGCCATCCACCTGCTTGTTGGGCAGAAGGCAAGGCAGGGCAGGTCGGGGAGGTGCATGCGGCACGGCACGTGCGGTAAAGGCAGCGAAAGCGGTGCACGGGGGCGGCAGGATGGGAAGGCCGGGCGGTGGCGGCGGCACGCACAGGGCGGGGCTGCTGCCGACACGCGCCTGCCCAGGCCGCGCACACCCTGCTGACCGGCTGCATGCGGCGCCGGCAGGGGTGATCAAAGCAGCAGCGCACCGTGTGGCGGTAGCCCCGCAGGCGGAATTTGCCCTGCTTGGTCGGCAGCAGCGTCTCCGCCACAAACTTGGTCCACACCCCCGGCTGCTCCGCCGGTCCTGCAATGTCCTGCTGCAGGTGGTCTATGATGGCTGGGGCGGGCTGCTGCCTGTGGAAGCCATTCACGCCATTGCTGCCGGCCTCAGCCGTCACCCGTCCGCCCGCTCGTCTTCTGCGCCCCCCAAATGCTGCTGCTGGCCGCCGCGGTTGCAGCCACGCCGTTCTGCTGGGCGGTGGCGCTCCTCGACACCACCCGGCGCTGCAGCAGGGGGTGTCGAGCGTGCAGGGCCATCCCGCAAGCTCCATGTGGCTAGGAAGGTGTGTGTATCGCGCGAATGGCGCTATTGGTGAGCACAGAAGGCTGCTCACAGGCACTTGCTGCTGACCAGCGCACACACTGCACAAGCGGCGAGTTTAGGGCAAAGGAGAGCGTGCAGGATGTGTGGCGGCCATCGGAGTGCAGCCGTGAGGTAATCACCAGGCCAAAATGAGCAGAGCGGCCAAGGCCCATGCACGAAAAGAAACCGGACCGAGCGCCATTGCAGCCGCCATCGCGCCATCCCGCCACTGCATCGCACTCTGGGCACCCCATTCTCAAGTTTAAGGCAGCAGGTGGCGGCATGACCGTCGCCAACATGCCATCTCGGGCGGCTTGGGCGTGCAGCGGTTGGGCAGCTCCCCTTCTGCGCACCCACCCAGCAGCGACATGGCAATGTCGGGCGGCTGCGGCATTGGCGGCCCCCGCTCAGCCCGCTGCGCCGGGCCAGCGGCGGCTGCGGCAGGAACTGCGGCACCGCGACAGCGCCGCTGCCAGCAGACGAACCTGGCTCCCATCACGGCGCCTGGCAGCAGCCGGCGCCAACATCGAAGGTGAGCTGCATCGATGGTTGCCCATGTCTGGCTGCTTTGGCCCTGCCAGGCAACTTCGCTGGCGATAGTCCTGCCACCTTCCCCGCATGGCGCTTCCAAACGCCGCCGCCAGTGTCCTCCCTCGCCGTGCAGGCGCCGAGGCCGCCAGCGCACCGCTGGTGGCGGTGGAGGGCGACATCGTGACCCTCAGCTGGAAGTGCTACAATGACGAGGGCGAGGTGGGTCGTCAGCTCGGCTGCCAGCAAGCTGCAGCGACACTGTTGCTGCAGCACTGCTGTGCGCCCTGGGCGAGCAGCTGCTGCCCTGTTTCCCTGTTGCAATTGCCCTGCCCAACCTACACTCCTCCATGTTGACATCGCCTCCAATTTTTTCCACCCACTCCGCGCTCCTCCCCCCGCTCCCCCATGTGCAGCTGCTGGAGAGCAGCGAGCAGAGCGAGGAGCCCACCACCTTTGAGGTGGGGGCCGGCGACATCGTGGGCAACCGACTGTTCGAGGTGGGCAGCCAATGCCTGCTGCTGCTGGACTTGCTGCTTCGGCTGCTGCTGGCGCTGCTGCTGCGGCAGAGGCTGCTGTTCCCCTGGCCCACGTGCACTCTGTGCTGTGCCTGCTGTGCTGTGCCTGCCGCGCTGAGCCTGCAGGCTTTTGACGAGGCGGTGCGGGGCCTGGCGGTGGGCGGTGCCACCCGTGTCAAGGTGAGCTCGCCAGCCGGCACCTTGAGCAGGCTCGGTAGCTGCGGCAGCGGCGCCAACCAGTAGCCGCATTGGATCGGGGCCTCTCCCTTGCTGCACCGTGTATGGCCGCACGTTGGACGCTTTCCAACACGTGCCGCAGGCGGAGGGCGGGGAGTGGAAGGATGAGCTGATGTTCAAGGTGCCGCGCGAGCACCCAGAGGTGGAGCGCCTGGAGGGGCGCTACAAGAAGTGAGGGCGCTGCTGCTGGGGGGGCTGCCAGCGCTGGGCTGGGGCCGGCATGCCGCTGGCCCTCATGCACGCAAGGAGAGGATGCACGGAAACGGTGGTGCGGACTCCATCTGACGATAAGTCTGTGCCCCGCTTCCGTCCTTTTGCGCCTTGTCACAACATCGCACTTTGTGTTGCGTCTCCTTGTGGAGGAGGCCTCACTTGCCTGCCCTCCCGCCTGCCTGCCCTGCGCTGCGCTGTGCCACTGCTGCAGCCAGGGCGGCGTGAAGGAGGGCAACCTGGTGCAGCTGTCCAACAATGCCATGGCACTGATTGTGAAGGTGGATGAGGAGGAGGTGCTGCTGGACTGCAACAACATGCTGGTGAGCTTGCTGGGTGCTGGGCTGGACCAATGCATGCATGTTGGAGCAGGAGAGGCCTGCTTGCCTGGCCGGCTGGCGGTGTGACAGCGTATTCGCCACAAGGGTCCCGTTCCTGACCAGCCATTGTGCCACTTGCCGGCTTATGCTGGTCACGGTGGGACTCCACCTGCGCTGCATTGCAGGCTGGGAAGAGCCTGTGGTTTGAGCTTGAATTGGTGGACCTGGATCGCCCCAGCCGCTGAGAACGGCAAACCTGCTGGTGCTGCTGCTCCTGGCGGCAGACACTCGATTCTGCTGCAGCAATGTAACATGCCTAGATGTGAAGCAGAGTGGCAGCGGGCAAAGAGGCGGTGATCCGTCGCTGCGAGCTTGGCTGCTGCGCACAAGCGGTTGCCTGTGGTGGTTGGGGTGGGGGCATGGACTATGAGCACCTCTTTTTTGCTGGAGGCAGTAGCCAGCCCATCTTGTCTATGCACACGAATGAGCATGAGATGCAGCATTCTCTGCGACAGGGATAGGGCACTTGGTGGCCCCGCCCGGTGCCGCTACTTTGGCTGACGCATCTGCCCCCGGCGGCTTTCATTCGCCTGTCTTGGCCCCACCCAGCGTTCCATCCACTGTATATCTGACTCTGGGGAGTGGCTGAGAGTGCCCGGTGGGGCAGTGGCCCGTCATGGCCAATTTTGCGGTGAACAACGGTGCGAACGGCGCTGAGGGAGGCTGGAAGCTGAGTTCTGAGCGCACGAGCAGGCTGGGATTCACCGTGACCATCAGCCTCGTGTTAATCGCCACCCTTGCCGCAATAGCGGTCACCGAGCTGCACCCGGCGGGCAAGTCGGTGAGGCTCAGCTCGCGGCTGGCGCATTACAGGCTCAGCAACTCATGCAACTGCACGCACCAGCCCTTAGGTGTCGGAAAAGGCGGGGCGGCGGCGGCGGCGGCGGCGGCGGCGCTCCCCGACCCACCAGCATGCCCAGCAGCTGTTGCCTGCAAGCAGTGCGCAGAGTGCCCGGCATGCCCGGAGCCGCAGCAGCCCGAGCCATGTCCAGAGCAGCAGCCCTGCCCAGCGCCAGACGCAGCCGCGGCTACCGGCAGCACCCAAGCCACGGCAGGCACAGGCGGGGGCAAGGGTGGCAAGGCGCCCTCGCTGCCCGACCCGCTGGCGGTGCTCCGGGCATCGCCCTGGGAGCCCTCACTGCCGGAGCACGAGCTTCTGAAGGGATTGGTGTCTTACGGCGACATGTCCCGCATGCGCCGCTTCTTCACAAAGCTGCTGTCCGGCCAGGCCGTCACCGTGGGTGAGCGGGACTGGGCCGCCGCGGCTGCTGCTGTTGGGGCCAGGCAGGCCGCCGGCTCTGGGAACCGCTGCTCCCCTGGGCTGCCTGAAGTCTTAGCATACCAGCTGGCTCAGCCGCCCGCCAACCCCATGCCTGTACACTCCCCCTCCCTGCGCCCGCCTGCTTGCGCAGTGTCCATTGGCGGCAGCGTGTCGTGGGGGCACGGCGCCAGCGTCCGCGGCCAGACCGACCTGCCTGCCCTGGTCTTCCAGTGGATGAATGCCACCTTCCCCCACCCCCAGCACAAGTTCCTCAACCAAGCCATTTCTGGTGGGGCCCGAGGCCAGAAGGCATGCCTGCAGGTGGCTGCTGCTGCAGGCATGAAGCGCAGTCAGGCTGCGCCCCAACCCACCTGCCCCCTGTCGCCCCCCCTGCAGCCACGCCCTCCAATTACTTCACGCTCTGCCTCCAGTGGCACGTGCCCCCTGATGCTGACCTGGTCCTGGTGAGAGGCCGGCCGGTCCCGCCTGCGGCATGCTTCCCTCCAGCTGCAGCTGCCGCTCTAATCCCCTCACCCCCCCGTGGCCCTGCCTGCTGCCCTCTGCGCGTGTGACACAGATGGAGTTCAACCCCAATGACGGACCCGACAAGGGAGACATGCCGATCCGGAGGGCGCACGAGCGGCTCATCCGCAAGCTGCTGGTGCACGACCGGCGGCCGCCGCTGCTGGAGGTCATCTTCTGCTACTGGGCCCTGGACTGGATGGAGTGAGCGGGCCCTGCCCTGCCCTTGCCTGGCCCTGCCCTTGCCTGGCCCTGCCCTTGCCTGGCCCTGCCCTTGCCTTTGCTGGGTCGGAGGCACCCGGGCGGCGCTCCCGCTGCGGCCGCAACACCCCTGGGAGTCTCCCTGGCGTGCTGCCACACACGGGCGGGGTGGTTTGCTGGGCACGCCTTTCTCTGCTCATGCCAGCACGCAAAGAGGTAGCCAGCGTCATCAGGCCGCGCTGGCTTGGGCCTCTGGCCGCCCGCTCCCGCCTGCTGCAGGAGCGCAGAGATACCCTACCGGATGGGTGGTGACGATGAGCTGGGGGTGCTTTCGCAGGTGTGCTGCCTGCCCGCCCGCCTGCCTGCCTGGGCAGCCGTGCCCTGCCCTGCTGCTTGCGCCTTGTCTCTGCTGGTTGCCCCGCTTCTCCCTCTGCTGTTTGCCCACTTCTCTTCTGTCTGTGTGCAGTATTACCACCTCCCCTTTGTCTCCGACCGCTCGCTGCTGTGGGATGCGGTGTATGCCAAGGGCAGCCCCAACTACACAGCAGAGGCGCCCTGGCCCTACTTCCACCACGACAGGTGGGCGCCTCGCTGGTGCCGCCGCTGCGCCCGCCGCGCCGCTTCGTGCTGGATCCAGGGCTGGCAGGCTGCGCCAGGCAGCATGCCCGCTGCTGCCGACCACCTTACCTGATGGCATGATGGCAGGCAGCTGGTCCAATGTCCAACACTGCACCGCCTGATCTGGTTGTCCCTGCCCTGCAACGCTTGCATCCCGCAGGAACCACCCCAACGATGTTGGACACAGGTGGGGGCCCGGCGCCAGCCGTCACTGCTCTGGCGCCCCACCGCCAGTCGCTGGTATTGCTGCCCTGCCGCCTCGGGCCAGTGTGTCCATGTGTCCAATGCGTTGCTCCTCGCAACCACGCCTCGAAAAGGGCGCCAGCTCGCCGCCGGCTCACCCTCCTGAAACGTGCAGCTGCCAACCTGGCGGCACCCTGATGGTACCGCAGGTATCTGGCTGAGATGGTGATCCTGTACATGCGGCGGGTGCTGGAGGATCTGTCGCTCCGGCCCTTCAGCGACACAGACGAGGAGGCGAGCCAGGCGCCCCTACCGCCGCCCATGCTGCGGGTGAGCCTGGCTGCTGTGGCGGCTACGGTAACACTGCTGCGATTCATCCGATCCTCCTGCTGCGGCCGGGGCGGACGCCTCGGCTGGTGCCTGGCTGCTGGCGGCCTGAGCCCTGGCAGTGCGTGCCGCGCCGGTGCTGCGCAGCGCTGGCGGCGCGCCGCGCTCACGGCGACCCCTGCTGGCGCCCTGCAGAACAACTGGCCAAACATAAACAACTCGTGCCTGGTGGGCAAGCTGTTTGGCGAACATGTGGTGGCCAGCCGCGGGTTCAAGTGGATGAACGACGGGACGAAGGAGAAGCCCAAGTGGGGCTGGTGAGGCGGGCGCTGCAGCAGGGGTAGCTGCCGCTCTGCGCAGGTGTAGCTGCCAGCCCACCCGCCAGCCAGGCCAGCCTAGCGGCCGTTTGCTCATGCAGCAGCCTGAATGAGCGGCCCGTCCCTGCCTGCCTGGCCTGCAGGGTGGGCACCACGCCCAACTCCACGCTGCGGTTCGAGATCAACACAGCCACGGCCAGGGCCGTGGTAAGCTGGCGGCTGATGTGGCGCTGATGTGGCGCTTGGTTTCGCGCTGGCTCTGCCGACCCCTGCGCAGAACTGCATTCTGCATCGCCGACGGGCTGCCGCTGCCGCTGCCGTCGTCGCTCGTGTGCTTTGGGAGCCGCTCAGAGAACTGCCGCGTCGCCCTGCCCCCCCGCCCCGCCGTTGCAGCAATCTGGGGCCATGGAGGAGGGCGTCGCCACGCACGTGGGCGTGTTGCACCTGCGCAGCTATGAGCACATGGGAATAGTGGAGTTCCGATGCGTGGCGGGCTGCGACTGCCAGCCGCTCAACATAGACGGCCTGCACGAGGGCAAGTTCTCGCAGGTGTATCACACCGCCTGGCCCGTGACGCGCGCAGGTTGGGATGCTGGGGCCGTGCAGGGAGCCCGCCACGGCCGGCAGCGCTTAGCTTCAACTTTCTGCTGCCGCATCCGTCGTGTGGCTTGGCAACTCAATTGGCCAGCCAGCCTGTGCCTGCAAGCCAGCCAGCCAGCCTGCCTGCCTGCCTGCCTGCCTTCCGTGTTGCCGTCCACCTCCGCCACCCCGCCGCGGGGCCTGCTGCATATTTGTTCGCCTGCAGAGAAGTGCGTCATCGAGGCGCGCACCCTGGAGGACACGCGGTCGGGGGAGCACAAGGTGCGCATAGATGGCGTGATCGTGTCTGAGGTGGCGGGCGAGCACGAGCTGAAGGACGACCGGATACACGTCGACTTTAACGCGCCCGACGGAGTGGGACAGTTTGAGTGGTGAATGCCGAAAAGTTGGGCGAGCCAACTATGTGCAATTCATTTCATTAGAGACGAGAATTCGGGAAAGGGGAACCCGAGGGAAACCAGGGGGGGACACCGCAGAGAGGGGTGCTAGGCAGAATGGGGATGGATGCGGCGCCGGCGCCCGCCAGTTGGGCGCCACCGGGGCGCCGCTTGTATTGCCCGCGCCATTCTGCGAGGCGAGACCTCCCTGCCGCTTCGTTTTCCAATTGCCACATGTATGCTGTGCCAGGGCGCCACTCCGCCCGTACTCGGGAGTGAGCAGCAACGAAACGGTCGTCGCGACGAACCCCGCGTCTCGCGCACAGCCCAGCGTTTTCCAGCAAGAAATGGACCAGGGGTGCACCCGTTCCGAGGCTGCAGGTGCGCCACCCTGACTGGAGCACGCCCCCGCCGCCGCACTGGCGCCCCAGCACCACCACCCACCCAGCCCCCAACTCCTGCCCTGCAGCTCCGCCACCGCCGCCGAGCCTCATGGAGCAGCAGTGGCTGGGGTTTGCGCTGCGGCAGGCGGCGCGCGCGGCGCCGCACCCGGCACCCGCCTCCCTCCAGCAGCACAGCGCCGCAGCGGGCTACCGCCTCACGCTGTCCTTTCTGGAAAGCATGCCGCTGTTCCAAGCCGACGACCGCACCTTTGATGTGCGGGTGGGGGTGAATCTCTTCGACGAGGCCGCAGGCTGCTTCTTCGGGCCCACAGCCCACAGCGCAGCGGTGGAATACGACATGCGGCGCAGCAAGGGGTGGGTGCTGCAACCACGCCGCCTGTGCTGTTTTAAAGTTTACGTTCGAATTTGCAGGCCTAGAAAGCAAGGCAGCTGGGGAACTTTGCTTTCGACAGGGCGGGGCCTTGGTTTGCTGCTTGCCCAGCACCCAAATCTTCACCTCGGCCCCTGCCGGCCTGTGCCTGCAGGCGGCGGGGATTCCATATCGACCTCAGCAGCTCCCTCTACCTGCACACACGCGCCGCCATCACCGGCTCTGCTGCCGCCGACATAACCAGTGCCGACGGCGGCGGCAGCGCCTTGGCCTGCGGCAGCGGGCTGCTGGCGGTGGTGGAGGTGGTGCTGGTGGATCGCAGCGGCCCTGCCGGCGTGGCATGCGGCGAGTACTCTGCGGGGTGGTGTGCAGTACCTCTGCAGCTCCCCTCAGCTGCTGCTCTGGCGGCGGGCGGCGCCGCCTGCTGCGACAGGCCTTCGGCAGCGCAGCGAGCAGCGGCCTCTGGCCTCGCCTCGCCAGCTAAGGTGGCGGGGCCAGCTGGCACGAGCGCCTTTTGCTGCCTGCTGCCGGGCCAGGCACAGACGGACCCTGTACCGCCGCAGGCAGCCGGAAATGGCGCGCCGCTGCGACGCGGCATCATGGCTGTCCAGCTGGGCGCCGGCGGCCAGCTGTGCGTGCCGGTCTTCGCGGGCAGCCCCCGATACCTGCTGCTGCACGCGCTGCTGCCGCCGGAGCAGCGTCTGCCGCCAGCGCAGCTGCTGGCCGATGGAGCCGAGTGCCGCCTACACTACCAGGCACGCGGCGGAGCTTGCGACATGGCCAGCCAGCCTGCAGGGCTCGTCTCTTGTGTCGCCCACACGCACGACATGCAGCCCTCCCAACCTTACCCGCCTGCCTGCCTGTCTGTGTGCCTGCCTGCCTGCCTGCCTGCAGTTTGAGGCGTGCCCCGAGGCGGCCGCCTGGGCTCCGCTGGCGCCTGACAACTTCCTGCTGTCCAGCCGGGACGTGGTGCCCGGCCTGCAGCGGCGCAGGCTCGCCAGCGGCGCGGCGCATGGCAGCCCTGGCGGCAGCGGCGGCAGCGGCGGCGGGGAGGCCACGCTGGGTGTGCTGGGCATCGTCAGCCAGATGGCGCCGCCTTGCCTGCACGACGTGCACGCTGTGGTGCTGACCGGGCTCAGCGTGCACCTTCCCGACGGCTTCTTGGACGTCGTGCGCAAGCAGGCGGCCGGGCTGTGGCGCCAGGCGCACGGCGCGCCGCCCCTTGCAGGCTGCAGCGGAGGCGCGGCAGGGGGCACGGGAGCCGGCAACAAGCTGCTGCTGCCTCTGGCAGAGCTGCAGCACAGCCTGCTGCTGCGCGTGTCGGCGCACAATGGGCGGCGGTTTGTGGGGCCTGCGGTGCTGTGTACCGCAGCGGCGCTGGAACAGGTGGAGGGGTGCAGGGGGCAGCATTGCCTGGTGCTGGGGCAGGACGCTCCGCTGGCCTGGCTGCCTGCCGACCGCTTTGTGGCAGTGGTTCTGGAGCTGGTGCTGCAGCAGCCCAGCCGGCACCCACCAGCCCGCGCCCCCAGCGACAGCACCACCAGCAGCAGCGGGGAGGGCGACGGCCTGAGCAGGGAAGTGGTGCTGGGGTGGGCGGCTGTGATGCCCTTCAGCTGCCTCGGCGGCAGCGGTGGGAGCCAGCTGGCTGTAGCTGAAGGACCGCATCAGGTGGGCGCCAGCGGTACTGCGCAGTTGAGCGCACATGCGGATAACAGCTTTCTCCCGATGTTAGTAAGCCGCTAAGCCGCTCCTTTGAGGTGTCTGCTGGGGCTGCAATCCAAGCCGCATCCCTGCTCCTCCCTGCAGCTGGCGCTACGCAGTGGGCCTGGGCGCTGGCTGAGGCACAGCCCAGTGCTGGACTGGCGGCGCCTGATCGAGTGCACCAACAGGAGCAGCCCGGCGGCGCCTACCATCAGTTTGGTGCTGTATAATGCCCCTGGGCAGGCAGTGTGGCCGCCTCCGCCAGCCCCTGTGCAGCTGCGGCAGCCGCGGCAGCCGGCTAGTCCCCTGGGCAGCCTGGCGCCTCCTCCGGCCAGGCCAGCGGCGGCTGCCGTGGCGGCTGCGCGGAAGGCCGAGGAGCGGCAGCGACAGCAGATGTCCACGGCTGCATCGGAGGCTGAGACGCTGCTCAGCGTGGGGCCAGGCTTGCACAAGGCCACTGCTACAGCAGTTGCTGCCAAGCTGGGTCGGCCTCTGGCTGTCCAAGAGACGGTACAAACCTGGCAGATCCAGGCACGATGCGATGCTGCAGCAGTGCAGAAGGAAAACAAGCACCAGCATCCACAGGAGCCCAGTCTGCACAGCCGTCCGCAGCAGGCCCAACAGGCGCCGGCGCAGCGCAGCAAGGAGGAGGTGGCTGCGCTGTACAGTGGCAGCCCCACAGCCAAGCTGGCCAGGCGGCGGGGCGCGGCAGTGGCATTTGCCGAGGGGGCCAGCGCAGCGCAGGCCGCGGTCGCAGCGGCTGCAGAGGCCACGGCGGCGGAGAGCAATCTGCCGGAGCTTACAGGGCTCCAGCTAAGTGAGGTGCTGAGCTCCGAACTGGCGGATGAGCTCCTCAGTGCCGAGGCCAGCTTACAGCTGCTGGCTTTTGAGTCGTCAGCGGTTTCTGGTGCGGCCGCAGGAGCCCAGCTGCCCGGCAGCATGCATTTCACATATCGGTTCTTCGATGGGCAGCCCACCGTGACGGCAGCCTTGCGCCTGGAGCCCGTGGCTTGCAGCGCTGAGCAAGAAGGCACACAGCTCCTTGCTCTGCTGCCCGAGCACGTTGCCAGCAGCAGCCGCGCCCAGGGACCAGCGCCAGCGCTGCCTCTGCGGCTGCTGGATGCGGGTGCACTGCAGCGGCAGCTGGCGGAGCTGGCAGACCAGGGCATGCCGCCGGAAGCCGCCGCCAGCCTTGTGCAGCAGCAGCGCCTGCGTGCTGTGCACTACCTGGCTGAGAGGCAGCTGCAGATTGATGTGTGGGACAGCAGCAGCCTACTTCAGGTGGGTCGGTTGCTTGCCAAGCCGTAGACGCAAACAATGCAGCAGACCCTGCACCCACCAGCCTGCGCGGTGCTAGTCATTGCGATTCAGGCTCTGGCAGTTGCTGACAGCCCGCCGCCATCCTTCCATGTGCTTGCAGGTTGGCACGCTCAGCATGCCGCTGCACCACCTGCTGCGGCGGGGCCAGCCGGCAGCAGAGGCGGTGCTGCGGGTGCGAGTGCAGGACCAGGAGGAGGCTGTTGCATGGCAGGATGGAGCAGCAGGCAGCGTGCGACTGTGCTCGGCAGCGCTGCAGGGCAGCTTCCTGCTGCGGCTCTCCTGCCAGGGGCGTCGCTTGGACCTGGGTGGTGGCTTGGGGAGCGCGGCTGAGGCTGGCAACAGATGCAGCACCCGGCCGGCTTTGCCCCATCACTCGCCGCTCCCTGTTTCCGCGGTGAGCGGCTTTGCTGGCAGGGCCCAGCTCGCATTGCTGCATGGCCGGGCCCATGCCCGTGACCCACTGCACTGCTGCCTCTGCTGTGGTTGCTGAATGCCGGCAGGCACCGCCCCTGCTGCAGGTGCTGTGCGCTGGTCCCCGGGAGGTTGCCGCGTTTGAGGGCGTGTTTGTGAACAGCGGCAGCCAGGAGGCCTGGTTTGAGCTGTCGGTTGGGCCCGGCAACAACCAGGCTGCAGAAGGCAGTAGCAGCAGCAGCAGCAGGCAGGTGCCTGCGCTCAGCCTGGTGGCAGATGAGGCAGAGTGGAGGGCGCTGGCACCGGCAGCCACGCTGGCAGGCCTGGCAGCCCAGCAGGCACAGCACGGCTGCAGCCTCCGGGTCATCACCGGGGCCTGCTTCAAGCTGGCTGCGAATGAGGCTTGCCTGCTGCGCTTCAAGCTCTGCAACGGCCTGCTCTTTGAGGCAGACAGAAACGAGCGGCAGCGGCGGGAAGAGCTTCCGGGAGGCGGCACGGTACAGTGGCATGCCATCGGCATCCGGCGCTGGGGCTCCAGCCCCCCAGCATCCTCCCCCAGCATACATACAGCAGCAGCGGTTGTAGCCGGGGCAGCAGCGCCGGAGCTTGCAGCCACCTACCGAGTGGCGGCCGTGCTGCCCGCGGCGCCGGCGGTCGATCGCACGCTGCGACTGTACTGCCCGGCAGCAGGCAGTGCACCGGCAGCGCCAGCGGTGCACGCCGTGGAGCTGGCCAGCTTGCCGGGTGCAGGCAGGCTGCTGGGCGGCGGCGCCCTGGCCTGTGTGGCCAGCAGCCCTGACATCTCCACGATGGTGCAGCAGGGGCGCCTGCTGCTGTCCTGCCCGGCACCTGCGCGAGGCACTGTCCGCCGCTTCCTGCTGGGGATCCATGCTGGTGCTGCAGGGAGCAGCAGCGGCAGCAGCAGCGGCGGCGGCAGCATCAGCGGCGGCGCCGGCAGCAGCGGCTGGGGCTGCCCAGCAGAGGTGTGGGAGGTGTTTCTACATGGGTTGCCGGCGGTCCGCCTGGCTGCTGACGTGGGCAGCGCGGCCTCTACCAGTGTGTACCTCCCAGCGCTTGCCGGGCTGAACAGCCATGCACAGGTGGCCTGCCGGCAGCGGGGCTGCGTCGACGGGGAGCTGCAGGCGGTCGCGTCGGCAGGGAGCTGCGGCGGCGGGCTGGAGCTGTGCTTTGAGCCAGCGCAGATTGGCCGGCGCGAGCTTCTGCTGTCGGTGGCACCGCCGCAGCGGCCCGGTGAGCTGCTGCTGGTGCAGCTTGATTCCAGCAGCACCGTCGTCAGCAGGACGTTTGAGGTTCGCCTCGGGCGGGGCCAGGCAGCCAGCAAGAAGGTGCGGTACCACAGCCCCCACGCCGAGCCACGCCGGTTTGTGGTGCGCAGCCTGGCGCCGGCGGTGGTGCGGGTCGCGCCCTCCAGTGCTGCGTTCGAGCTGGATGGCGGCAGCGCGGCCGCCATCAAGATGACGCTGCACGCGGCACCGGCAGCGTACGGGCAGCAAGGGCAGGAGCAGGCAGGGGGACACAGAGAGGCGCTTGTGGTGCTGCAGTCTGCGCCGGCGGCGGATCTCGGCGACAACAGCCGGGTGGAGGAGGTGTTCAGGGTGGTGGTGGCTGCGGCGTGACAGGGCAGCATGGGGCAGGGGATGGCACAGAGGGACGGCGAAGGCAGACCCCAGCCACCTGTATTCGCTCTATTCTAAAGTTAATTGCAATTGCTGTATGGCTGGCATGCAATGCGTCTCTTCGCCCGCGCGATGGTTACACGGCGCCCCTGCACCCCGGCATATGTGCGTGCCACTCCAAGCCATGCCGTGCGGTGCTGCCAGGCATGCTGTGCGTGCTGAGCCATGCTGTGCATGCTATGTCATGCTGTGCATGCTATGTCATGCTGTGCATGAAGTGCCAGTTGTAGTCCAGCGCGCCCAGCAGCTGGCGCAGCTCGTCCGCGTGGCTGCCCGCCTCCGCCGCCTTTGTGGACAGCACGCGCAGCAGCAGGCGCTGGCGGTTGGCAAACTCGCGGCGCAGGCGCGCCAGCTGCTCCGCCGCGTCCACCCGCCGCCGCTGCAGCTCCGCGCGGCGACCCGCCCAGGGCAGGCCCGCGGCCGCCGCGGCCGCCGCCGCAACCTCGCCGCCGCCGCCGCCGTCCTCATCGTCGCCGTCCGCGCTGCTCCGCTGCTGCTGCCCAGGGTGCAGACCCTCGGCAAGCAGCACGGCCGCCTCACCGCCGGCTTCGGCCAGGGCGGCCAGCGCGGCGGCGGCGGCCGCGTCCTGCCGGCGCAGCGAGCAGTAGTGGAGGCAGGCATTGAGGAGGTGAAGCAGGCCTTCGTGCACCAGCCGGGTGACGCCCTCGGAGCTGCAGCCAGGGATGGCAGGCGGGGTGGCTTGGGGTGGGTGGGTCGCATGGGTGGCTGGTGCAGTAGGGACACCAAAGCAAGAGGAAAGCATGAGATGGAGGAGAGTCTCAGCATCCCCGCAGCTGCTGTGCTGTACAGTGGTTCCTGGTCACGTCCTGGCAGAAGCTCCAGCCTGGGGACAGGGCCGCCCGGCTGTCCACCAGCAGCAAGCGCTGCCGCCGCACCTGAGCAGGCAGTACCGCGTGACCGCTCGCAGGTACTTGCTGCGGCAGGCGTGCATCTGATCCAGGGAGGTGCAGCCCTCCACAGCCTGCAGCGGCAGCGGCAGTGGCGGCAGGGTCAGGCGGGAGAGCGGCTCTGCGGCTGGCGAGCGCTCGAAGCAGGCGACGACAGCTCAGGCTTGGCGGGAAGCACACTGTGGTGCTGCCATAAGCCATGGTGCGGCATGCCCCCGGCCGCTGCGTGCCTGCTCCAGCCAGGCGCCCGCCGCAACCACGCGGTCTGTGGTGTACTGCAGCACCGCATCCACCAGGTGTACCATCTGCAGTACATGCGGTACAGTGGCGGTACAGTCTTTCAAGCTGGTACAGACAGGCAGCAGGCCAACGAGAGCAGCGAGCGACCGGCCCTGCTGAAGGCAGGAACAAGGCCAAGGACAGGAGAGGCAGGAGGAGAGCAAGGCAGCGCTGAACCGCGCACCTGATGCTGCAGGCCGTCGCGGGCGGCGGCGCACTGGGTGCCGCGCCGCCCCGCCTTCCACCCCGTGTACCGCACCGCCTGCAGCGACTGCTTCACCCAGCGCAGCTGCAGGACAGTGGCAGTGGCATGATGATCGTCTTTCCCGAAGCTTTGATCTTAGAAACCTTTAGGACGTAGGCGCACCCCACTTCAGCAAGCAAGCGGAAGCACCCTGCCACCCGCAAACCAGACACCCACCTGCAGCAGCAGTACCAGTACCGCATTGTACTGCTCCAGCATTTCCTCCCCCACCACCAGCGACAGCGGCCACCCTGGCTCCACCCGTAGCCGCAGCCGCGCCAGCTGCTGCACCCGCGGCACCACGCCTGCCGCCGCGGCCGCGGCAGCCCCGCCGCCGCGCGCCGCTCCGGGGCCGGCACCGGGCGCAGCGGCGGCGGGCAGGATCTGGGCAGAGGCGCGGAGGTGGGCCTTGCCACCAGCCACCAAAGCATCCTGCAGTGACGCGTTCAGCTCAAACTCGGACACCCGGTCCATGCCGCCGCCCGTGGTGCTGCAAGGGGGAGGGAGGGGCAAGGTGCTGGGGTGATGCATGTGTTGTTGTTGGAGTTCTGTCAGTTGGGTGCCGCTGGTGTGGTGGTGTGGTGGTACGCATGCTCCCGAGCCCCGCATATCATGACCACGCCCCGGTCCGCCGACCACACACCGACATCCCCGCTGCCACCCGCCCCCGGCGGTGACCCGCCCACCCAACCACCCACCTGATGCGGCGCAGCAGGAAGCTGACAAAGGGCTCCAGCAGGGGCGAGCCGAGGAGGTAGGTGTCCCGCAGGGCGGCCAGCTGCAGGCGAACCGCACACAAGGGAAGAGGATGGGGGGGCCCGAAACGTCAAGCCACCTGCACATGCCCCGCCAAGCACTCGTCCCTGCTTGCAAGCAAGCTGGGGAGGCTCGGCGGGGCGCTGCTGGGCGGCAGGCGCAGGGCCGCAGGTCCCTGCCTGGCCCAAGCATCCCACTGATTCATCCATCAGCAATCAGCACTGCAATCAGCCCACCTGGCGCAGCAGGCCGTGTCGTAGCAGCGAGGAGCACAGCGAGCTGCTGGCCGCCTCCACCTGCGCCTGCACCGGCTGCAGCAGGCTGTGCTGCAGCAGCACCTGCAGCGGCGGCGCCTCTGCCGCCAGCTGCGGCTGCAGCGGTTGCTGCCAGACCTGCAGGCCGGGCGCCGCTGGCGAGGTGGCGGTACCGGTACCGGCGGCTGCGCGGGCTGAAGCGCCGCCGTCGCGGCCCCACAGCTGCTCTGACGGGTTGCCACTGTACGCCGGCAGGCCCAGCGGTACGCCGTAGCTGCTGGCCAGCTGCCGCTGCCGGCTGCCGCTGCCGCCGCCGCCGCCGCCGAGGCAGTCCAGCACATCCAGTTGCTGCGCCAGCGCTGCCGACACTTGCTGGTAGTATTGCTGCCAGCTGCTGCTCTCAAACTGCGAAGTCGCTGCCGCCGCCACGGCCTCCGGCTCAGCTGCCGCAGCAGCTGCATCGGCAGGCGAGGCGCCGCCGCTGCGGGCGTCTCGCGCGGCGGCAGCAGCCGCGGTTGAGATGGCTTCCAGCGGCGCCGGCGGGATGAGCAGCAGCGGCAGCTGCTCTGCCGCCGCGCACGTGGCCTGCCGCACGCGTGCCGCCGCTGCCTGCCGCATGCGGTCCCCCATCGACGGCACGCTGCCCCTGCCGCGGCTGCTGCTGCTGCTGCCATGCGCCCGTCCGTGCTCCGCCCCGTTCGCTGCTCCAGAGGCAGGCGAGGGCTCTGCCGCGGCCTGAATGACAGCCTCTTGGGCTGCGGGCAGGCCCTCGGGCGAAGCAGGCAGCACTACCAGCGCTGGCAGAGTGTCGGCATCAGGCAGCAGCATGGAATGGTCAAGGCCGGCGGCCGATGGCTGCCACTCCTGCAAGCACGTGTGGCTGTCGCTGCTCTGGCTGCTGCCAGCGTCGTCAGCACCAGCCTCGACCCCCGCCCCTGCCGAGACTGCTTTGCCTGCCTGGCTGAACAGCTGGCGCTGGTGCTGGCTCTGCGCTTGCCGCGTCTGCATGTCGCTTCCCAACTCCATGTGCTGCTGCAGCTGCGCTTCCAGGTTTCGCAGCAGCTGCTGGTGCAGCTGCGGCGGCTCCTGCAGAGGCTCGTCCTGCGCGCCCTCGCCAAGAAGTGCGAAGCCGTCCCGCGGCTGCAGCGCCGCCGGTGGCGGCACGCCGTAGGGCTGCTGCCGCTGCGCCTCCTGATGCCCAGCGGCGATGGCGAAGCCCAGGGCACCATACTCTGACAGCCGCCGCTTGCTGGGGGACTCTGCCAAGCCTGCAGCGGCAGCGGCCGCGGCCGGCAGCGCCGTACTGCTGCCGCCGGGGCCCTCGCGCCACGCCGCGCCTGCCGCCGCCGCCGCTAGCCGCCAGCTGCTGTACGCCTGCAGGAGCAGGGTGGCCTTGCCGGCGGCCAGGATGCTGGGCGCCAGGGGCAGCAGGAAGCAGGGTGCCGCCGTCACGCCGCAGCCGGCACCGCCGCCGCTGCTGCTCGTGCGCAGCGTGTAGGCTTCAGACCAAAACCGAGGGCTGTCTGTGGGGATGTCCGCGCCTGCACGCATCGGTCGGGCAGCGCAGCAGCCCGCCGCTCAGCAATTCAGCAGGTGGCAGCGGCAAGAGGTGCAAGCGCAGGCATTTGCCGGCCCTGGCGCGTGCCTCGCCCCCTCACCGCTGGCCCGCACAAAGAATTCGGCCCAGGGGTCGTGCAGCACGCCGCGGTACAGCCAGCCGTGCAGCGTGGCCAGCAGCGGGCGGCAGGCGGCGGTGAAGATGCGGAGCAGTATGGAAGCCAGGACGCCGCCTGCAGGCGGTGCGCACGGGCACACACAGCAGAGCAAATTGAGAGGGAGGGAAGGTCAGGAGCCACAGGCATGGGAAACAAGTGAAAAACGAGAAACGTAGCAGAAGGCGATGCCAGCAGGCGGCTCCGGCAGCGCCGCTGTGCAGCTCACCTTGCGACCGCGCCTGCAGCAGCTCCACCTGCAGCGCCTCGTGCAGCCCCGACAGCAGCCCCGCCGCCGTCTCGGCGGCGCTGGCCCGTCGCCGGCAGCACCGCGCCGCCAGGCGCTCCAGCACGGCCGCCTGCTGCGCCATGCTGGCGGTGCGCTGCTGCAGCTGCAGCAGCGTGAGCGCCGCGCCGCTGGCCAGCGCGGCCTCAATCACCAGCAGCTGCTGCTGCAGGCACTGCTGCTGCTGCGCCACCGCGGCGGCAAAGGCTGCCACGGTGGGCAGCGCCAGCAGCTGCCGCTGCGCCTCGGCTGCATCGTCGCTGCTGCCGCTGGCCCAGGCAGAGCCTGGCGAGCCGCCCGCCTGCTGCACCGCCGCGCAAAAGGACTGCACGCGGCGCAGCGCCGTGCCGGCCCGAGCAAAACGCTGCAGCAGCGCGCGCGCGCTGCCCTGGCTGCTGCTGTGCAGGTGCACGCCAGGGCGGGGCGTGTATGCGCCGCCACCCAACGCATCCAGCTGGAAAGCGGGCCCGGGGTTGCTCACGCCCTTGAGCATGTGAACCACCTGCGGCGTGGGGAGGAGAGGCGATCGGGCGGGCCCAACCCTACCCAGCCGTCCACCACCACCTGACCGCTCTTCCCAAAAGAGACCAAAGAAAACACCCGCCCACCCACCTGCTGCGCAAGCTCCTTCTCGTGGAAGCACAGGCGCGGCTCCAGCAGCCGCGCCGGCTGCCCGCCGCTCTGCTTGCTGGCGATCCACACCGACAGGCTGTGCCGCGTGTAGGGCGACTCGCGGCGCGCCGGCGAGGGCGGCGGCGCCAGCCGGCGCCCGCCCGCGCCCGGCGCAGGCGCCCGCGCCTCTGCTGCCGCCGAGGGAGGGCTGCCCGGGCTGCCCGGTGCCCGCTCCTGCGGCAGGAGCGCCCCTGCTGCTGCTGCTGCCGCTGCCGCTGGGCCGCCTGTGTCGCCACCGGCGTCCGCCTTGCCGGGCAAGGCAGCCAGTCCAGCCTGCTCCCCTGCCAGCTCCTCCTCGAGCTCCTCGGCATCCAGGTGGCTCCAGTCCGACAGCCGGCTGCCGGGGCTGTAGGCGGCCAGCTCCTCCTGCCAGCTGTCGCTGCTCGCGTCTGTCAGGTAGGTGGGGGATCCCACCACAGCGGTGCGCGCCGCCTGCTCCAAAGCCTCCACCAGGGGGCTGCCGCCGTAGGAGGCGCTCAGCGGGTTCCGCGAGGCGGCGTACAGGAAGGACAGCAGGCGGTACTGGAAGTCGTACTGCAGGGGGGCCAGGCAAGGTGGGGCAGGTCAGCCGGAACGCCCAGCTTGTAGCACCCACAAGCGAGTGGTCAGTTCACTGGCATGTGGAGGAGTCGAGTGTGTGTGTGTGTGTTGTCTTGGCAGCACCCAGGCAGGCAGCACCTCTGCCGAGGGGACCTCCTTACCTGCGAAGAGTCCAGCTGCAGTCCCAGCAGCTGCTTCTGCAGCAGCTGCAGAGCGCGCTGCTTGCCAAACTGCGCGCTCTCGCCAAACCGCTCCCCCAGCCGCTCATACATCTCGGCGACGTGCCGAGGGTTGGCGTCTGCAAACCGCTGGTGCTGCACCGCCGCCAGGCACGCCTCCAGCAGCTCCCCATGCCGCTCTTCTCCCAGCTGCAGCAAGTAAGGTGAAGACAAGGGAGGATGCGCCCAACGGTATGGCAGTGCAGGGCTGGAGGCGGGAGGCAGCAGTGGCGGGAGGCGGGTGGTGGCGGGCGCGCGCACCTGCGCCCCTGCCAGCCGCTGCACCAGCTGCGAAAGCAGCCGCTGCCTCTCGTTGGCCTGCCGCTGGCCAAAGTCGCTCAGCGCCGGATTCAGAGCGGTCATTGCCGACCGATCGCAGCACTAGGAGGCCATGCTGCCTTCACGAGCAGCCACCGGACGCATGATCATGCTCGTGAGGCTTGCATTGCAGCTTTTTCGGTGCTCGCATGGCTCGCCTGCTGCGCTTGAAGGCTTGAATGGGCAGCCCCCTGCAGCCCTCGCCAGCCCCTTTGTTTCCCGTCTGCTCCTCCGACAGCAAGCACACGCAATGGCAGCGCTCACCCCAGCGGCCGCAGAGGGGCTCGTGGCCAGCTTGGAGAGGGCCCAAGCCGAGCTCGAGTTCATCACCAACCGGCTGGAGGAGGAGTTCAGCCGAAAATGCCGCAATGGCGAGATCAACATGCTGTCGGTGCTCACCCGCCTCAACAAGCTGCGCAGGTGCGGCGGCGGCGGCGGTGGCGGCGGCGGCGGCGGCGGCGGCGGTGCGACTGCCTTCCTTGCCTTCACTGATCTTTTGCTATCCTTTCCCTTTGCAGGGAGCTGCCGGCGCTGCAAGAGGAGTGCCAGCAGGTGCTACAGGCCAAGCAGGAGCTGGTGGATGCGGTCAAACACGGGCTGGTGGCCAACACCGAGCAGCTGCGCAAGGTGAGGCCAGGCTGCCGAGCGCCTCGCTGCACTGCAAGGTGGCAACAGCAGCTGCATCACATACATGTACATAGTACCATACATGTACATAGTACCATACATGTACATACCATGCATGCGGTTTGAGGCCCCACCTGCTGCACCGTTTGACCTGCCTGCACCGCCCCACCTGCAGCTTCAGCGCCGGGCGGGCATCCCTGCCGATGCCGCCAGTGACGAGACGTACGCCGCATTCACGGTGGCGGTCAAGGAGCATGAGGAGCGGCTGCAAGTGCAGTGCGCAGGTGAGGCGCCGGTGGCGGCTATGTGCTGCAGCGGCAGCGCAGTCTGGCCTCCACGTCCAGACAGTCAACTCAATCAATCCAACCTGCCGACATTCGGCTGCCGATCCTGTTCATGTGTGCAGCTGCCTACGGGGAGATTGACAGAGACGACCTGAACCAGGCGCTGGCGCAGAGCGCGCTGGCATGATGAGCGCTGGACCGCCGCCAGCAGCTTGCCCCGCGCTACCCACGCATGTACCATCCCCGTACCAGTTTTGTCTGCCATGCTCCCCTCTGCTCTGCTTCCCCGTCCCCGCTCCTGCTCCTCCTCTCCCTCCTGCTCCTGCCCTGCCAGTGCGGTTGATACACAATCAGTGTCGCCATGTGCGTCACGGCAGGCAAACAAGATCAAGTCGGAATGAATAGGCAGCAATTTGGTTGGATTCAAAGAGGCGGCAACGCTCAAGTGTGTGGGACAAAATTGGGGGCTGCGGGGTGCACGCACAAAATCTGGGCAGGCGTGCACCGTCAAGGGCAGAGGCTGAGCTAGGAGCGAGCCGTCAAGGGTGGCAAACCAGCTCAGACAGCAGACACGCTGGAGAGGCGGTTCCTGGCCGCCGCCGGGCCGCCGAGCGGGGAGGTGCCGCTGGGCGGGCCGCCTGTTGCGCTGGCGCGCTGGTGCACCTTGCTGACGCCTGCGGCCGAGGAGCCGCCCCCGGCTTCCTGCTGCTGCAGCCGGTCCAGTAGCAGCGCCCGCTCCGCCGCCGTGGCGGGCGTGTTCTTCTTGGCCAGCAGGTGCTGCTGCTCAAAGCTCAGCGGCGGCGGCGAGCTGCCCGGCTTGACGCCGCCGCCCACCAGCACCGCCGACAGCTCCACGCCGTCGGTGCGCGGCGAGCCGCCGCCGCTGAAGGGGGACGCGTGGTGCTGCAGGCTGGTGCGGCCCGACCCCAGGGGAGACGCCATGTGCTCCGCCGCCGCCTGCATGTCGCCGCTGTTCACCCTGCAGCGGGGCGGCGGGGGCACGCCGCAGCGCGGACGGTCGGCTTGCCAACACTCCCGGAAGAAGCATGCTCTGCTGACCAGGCAGGCAGGCAGGCCGGCCCCGCAGCGTGACCTCTGCCCCCACAGCGCCAGCCGCTCAGGCTCGCAACTAAAAAAACCCTGCACCCGCAGCGCTGCCCGCCGCACCTGAGCAGCTCCGCCACATCCGGGTCCGCCGCCATCTCCACCGTCTGCTCGTCGCCGCTGGTCAGCAGCGCGCTGCTGATGGCCTTGCGCGAGATGTGGGTGGTGTAGGCCACAATCACCACCATCAGCACGCCGCTGCAGGGGGGAACGGCAGCCGCAGGCAGGCGCGGCACGGAGGTGACGCACGGCGAGGACGTCAACAACCACCAGGCACGGTGGCGGCGGCGTGCATGCATGCATGGTACAAGGGTGAGTGTGCACCGCACTGCGCCATAATCGCCACGCTCGCCATGCCAGCTGCCAGCCGCCAGCCCCAGCTGCCAGCCCCAACTGTGGGTCGCACCTGATGGCGGCCATAGCGATGGTGGTGTTGGTGCCCAGCCCCGCCCGCCCCGTGAAGATGTCGGCCAGGTTGCGGGCCAGCGAGCCAAAGTAGACAAACAGCAGCAGGTAGGGCAGGATCTGCGGCGGCGGCAGTTGGCGGCACGCGGCAGGGCGTGTGTTGGAGCGGGACGCGACAGGTGAAGGAGGGCCAGCAAGCGTGGAATATCAGCTTGCTGCTCGTCAAGCGACAGCGCCTGCCCATCTGCCCCACCAGCCTGCCAGCCCGGCCCCTGCCCTCCACCCCAGCCAGCCAGGCGGCCCGCCTCACCGCCAGCGTGGACGCCGCCACGTAGGCCGCCAGCGGCACCGCCGTCACGCTGAGCGCGTAGTTGAGGACATTCCAGGGCGCGATGGGGCTGAGGCGCAGCAGGGTGACCAGCTTCCACCCCTCGCTCTCCAGCGCCTTGTCTATGGCGGTCCACTTGGGGAACTGGCGGGTGAGGTACTGCACCACCAGCTCACGCAGCAGGTACCTGCAGTACAGCAGAGGTACACAAGGGGCAGTACAGCAGGGAGGGAGGCCAGCAGGTTGGTTCAGCTGCAGCGCGCGGCACGAGCACGAAAGTAAGCGGCCGCTACACAAGACACGGCCACGGCCCTTGGCTGCCCGGCCTCCTGCCGCGCAGGATTCAGCACTCCCGGCCGCCCCGGCACACCTTCCAACGATGAAGGCCAGCGTCTGGCCCACGCTGCTGCCCAGCCAGACGAGCAGCGTGCCCCACAGCATGCCAAACACGGCGCCCGCCGCCATCGCCATCACCATGGCCGGGAACATGAGCACCACCCCCACCGTGTACACCAGCTGCGGGTCGGGGCAGGGGGCAAGGACGGTGGGATGAGAGGCAAGGGCCGAGGACGTGATGCAAGCAACCCCAGCTGCAGCGTGCGGCACAGCAGCAGGCAGACCCCACGGCTTGCCAACTGCAGGCAGCCGGAAGTGAACGCGGGGCGTGTCGGCGGCGCACCAGGAACAGCACGCTGCCCTCTCGCTTGTTGTCCTGCACCCACACCAGCAGCCCCTCGATCCTGTCGGCATCAAACGTCAGCGACACCAGCACGATGCAGGTGACCAGGGCTGCAGGGCACGGCGGGGGGTGGGCAGCGAGGAAGCAGGGTCGCGCAACGAGCTGCACAAGCTGCCACAGCCCACAAGGCATGACAGGTACTGCAGCCGATTCACTAGTTCATGAGGCTGGTGCATGCGAGCGTTGACAAGGCCTGCCGCGAGCCGCACCTACAAACACTGCCAGCCGCGACACGCTGCAGTTGGCCGGCAGGCGGTCAGCGCAGCGGTTGGCGACGGCGTTCATCCTGCCCACCCTGCCGCCGGCTGCACTCCCTCGGCGCCACTAATGCCACGGGCTCTGGCAGCCCGCCCGTGAGGCCGCAGGGAGGCCACACGCTGCTATAGCTGCCGATCGATCGCGTTGCGCTCTGGTCAACTCAGTATGTCCCAGCTCGCGGTCTGCACAGCTACAGATGCTTTCTGCACCTAGAAACAGCGCCGCAGTGGGCCCGCCACTGGGGAGTCGTTTGGTGGTATGCCACACGCAGCGCACGGGCAAAGGGCAGATGGATGGCACTGTTGTGTGGAATGCTGAGATCGGAAAGACAGCAGGAAAAGGTGCACTGAAGTGTGCCTTCCTGTTGTCCTCCGAGTGGTCTGGGCTGCAGTGTCGGTTGTCTTGCAGCCCAATCTGCGAATACCAGAAGCTTTGGTGGGGTAATTTGCATCACTCGGCTGTGCCACCCGGCTCAGAGACCTACGCTGCCGCAAATGGGGACCGCCATCTCCCACCCAGCCAGCCCAACAGGCTGCAGGTCCGTGCCTCACTGCGGCAGCAGACCGATGCAGCGGACGACACAGTTGCAGCAGCCTTGGAGCAGCTGCGCGGGGCGGCGCCCACTGGCGGCGGTGGCGGCGCCGCCACGCACGGCCGGGGCGAACGCTGGAGCCGCCCAGCAGCAGCCACATCAGGCCATGCAGGGAGCGACGTCTCAGGCGGAGTCGCCCCCGCTATGCAGCGAGCTGCCGCTGCTGCTCACGGGAGTGCGGGTGGTGCTGGTGAGTTTGGTTGGCACCGAGGTGGCGGGTGTGCAACGATGGAACCGCATGGCTGGGAGGTTGGCTGGGAGCCTCCACCTGCCACCATTGCTGGCAGCCCGATGCGCATTTGCCTCCACGCCTTTCCCCTGTGGCCCCACCCCACCTACTCCCATTCTTCTGCTGCGCCGCCGCCGCTCCCAGGTGAGCCCCAAGACTCCCGCCAACATCGGCGCCGTGCTGCGGGCGGCCGAAAACTTTGAGGTGTGCTGCACCCTAATCATACACTGCATAAGGCCTCCTGCTTGCGTCCTACACCTCCCTCCCGTGCCACCAGCTCGGCACCCCTCGGGGGAAGCCTTCCCTGCACCTGCTTTGATGCATGCTGTGCACGTCTTGCCTGCTGCCCACCCCAGCAGGCGCACGACGTCGTGGTGGTGGACGCGCGCTGCGATGCGCGCTGCGGCGAGGTGGAGGTGACCTCCTGCAACAGCCACGTCATGCACAGCATGCGGCTCGTGCCCACCCTGGCGGATGCGCTGGCAGACTGCTCGGGTGCGCGGCATGTGTGGGCTGCCTGGATGGCGAGATGTTTGGGCTGCATGCCAGCCTCAGCCACACGCCGGCTGTCTGCCGGTCAGTTCGCGTGCTGGCTTGATGCCCCCATCTGCCCGGCCCTGGCGCTGGCGCTGCAGGGAGCATAGGGTTCACGCGGAGGTCGGGAGCAGGGCGGGTGGTGCACGCCTCCCTGCCCCAGCTCTTAGCCCGCTTCCCGGCAGCGGTGCCAGCGCTGCTGGGCGACCCTCAGCAGCAGGCAGCCGCGCAGCAGGGAGAACGCCAAGCAGCAACACCACCAGGAGCAGGGCAGCCGGCAGCCAGTGGCACGGCAGGCACGGCCGCGGCGGGGGCGGCGGCTCCTGCCGGACCCGTGGCGCTGGTGTTTGGGCGAGAGGAGAGCGGGCTGCTAGAAAGCGAGCTGCTGCTGTGCAGCCACGCGTGCTCCATACCCACAGGTGGGACCCTGACTCGCTGCCATGCTGCTTGCCCTGCTTGGGGTGACCTGCCTCCAGCTCTTCATGGATTGCTGCTCCTGGCCTCCTCCGTCTGGTCGTCATGGGCCAAGCCTGGCCAGGCAGCATTGAAATTGAGGCATGGTGTTGACATGTCGTTGTCTGCCTTCCTGCAGGGCGCAGCCAGCCCAGCCTGAACCTGTCCCATGCAGTGGCGGTGGTGCTGGCTCAGCTGTTTGACATCCAGCAGCAGCGCCTGCTGCTGGCGGAGCAGGCGCAAGAGCAGCGGCAGCAGCAGGAGCAGCAGCAGCTTCCAGGGGCCTTTGGCGCGCCGGCGCTGGGACCCTCGGCAGTGGCCCAGGCACTCGCAGCTGGTGGCAGCCTGTTTGAAGACGGTGAGCTTCCTGACGCTTCCGCCTGCTGTTTGAGGCAGCGATTGGTGCATTGTCGCGTTGCACCCCAGCCAGCCTGTTGCTGCGCCCCTCGTGCAGAGCGCACGCGGTGGCGGCGGCAGCAGGCGCTGCAGGTGGCCAGCCAGGCCGAGCTGGAGTCCCTCCTGCTGCGGGTGGCGGCGCTGCTGGAAGCAGCCGGAATCAGGTGTGTGGGGGTTGGATTTGCATCCTTCCGACTTGGCGGAGCGCCGCCTTGCAGAGGAAGAAGCACGTCTGGTTCCAGGAGACTGCAGCGGAAAGATATTCCCCCCCCCCATCCTGCCCCAGCGCCGAGGAGAGCATCGGGGGCGGCGACAAGAGCAACCACGGGCGCAAGAAGCGGCTCATGGGGCACGTCAGGTGAGGGGGTGCCCGGGGCCTGTTCTGCTGCAGAAAACAGCTAGCCTTGGTGGTTCCTTTGAGGCCTGCAGGGAGCGCCGCCATCTGTCCTGACCCACTGCCTGCCGTCCTGTTCCCCTGCTGAAGGTCGCTGCTGCTGCGCAGCCAGGCCAGCACAGTCGAGGTGCGGTCGCTGCACGGGCTGTGCAAGGAGCTGGAGCGGCGGCAGCGTGGCCAGGCGCACCAGTGACGTACCCGATTTGCCGGCCCAGCCTTGTAATAAAGATTGCATGCTCATGGCAGCACATGCAAGGGGGAGGAGAGACATGCCTGCTCATCTTCCTGATGCCTAGCCTTGGGAGGGCCAGAGGGGCGCAGCTCTGGCTGAGGCGATGTCCCTCCCAACAGATGAGCAAGCCTTAGGGACCGCGTGCAGCAAGCTATCTGCCTCTTGTGGGAGCTCGACAGGTGCAGCAAGCAGCAGGTAGTTTACAACGGCGCAAAGCGTTCAGCGCGATACAAGCTGCTCTCCAACGGAGCGGGCATACATATGCACATGGGCAACGGAACAGCCTACTCTCAGGCCAAGTAAAAAAACGAAAACATTCTGCCTAGCAATGAACTGGGGGACGACCCGATGAGGTCTGTATTAATCTGAACGGCTGTAGTACTCTGCCTGTCACTCTATACTCAGTGCTGAAAGGTGCAAGCTGCTGGCTGCCCAGCAAATGCTGCTGGGGCAGGACGCAGAAAAAGGAACGGGAGCTAGAAGTTGCGCAGGTGCGCCAGCTCGCGAGGCGTGCCGTCCTGCCACCGCCCCACCACCTCGGGCAGCTGCGCCACAATCGTCTCCACGCCGGCAGCGCTGGTGGCGATGGAGGCCTGCAGCACGGCGCAGCACGCAGGAAACATGTTGAATTGGCACTTCTAGAGCACAGCCTGACGCAGCCTGCATGCAGCAGGTAGCCGTCCTGTCCTTCCCAGCAGGCAGGGTCGGGAGGGCAGCTTGTGCTGGGCGCACCTGCGCCCCCTCCAGCTCCCAGGTCAGGTGCTGCACCTCGCGCTTGGACCACTCCAGCTGCCGCTCAGCTTCCACCCGCCTCGCCTGCTCCGCCTTGGCCTCCTGCATAGCGAGGGCAGGCATCACAGCAGCCGGCTGTTGGCAACTGCAGGCACAGAGCTGCTGCTGCAGCTGCGATGCACAGCCTCCATGTCAGGCCAGCCGGCCAGAAGCCAACAAGTGCAGCGGCACGGCAGCAGGTGGTGCGCCCAGCAGCAAAGCCCACCTCTGTGGCACTGGCGTATGCCTTCTCCAGCATGGAGGTACGGCTGCGGAGCGTGCCGAGCTCCGAGTGCTCGGCGGAGGAGCCGTACGCCGCCTCCAGCTGGCCCACAGCACGCGCCCGCTCCAGCTCCGCAGCCAGCGCGCGCGCCTCCTTCTGCGCCGCGCTCAGCGCCGCTTGCATTCTGCGCTGCTGCCCCCGGAGCGACATGGCATCCTCCTGCGCAGTCTTCCACGCCTTCTCAACCAGAGCGTTGCGGCCGTGGGACATGCTGAGCAGCGCCTTGGCCGCCGCCGCGTCCTTCTGCGCCGCGTTCAGCTCAGCAGACAGCGCAGACGCCTCCTCCTGCGCCCGGCTCAGCGCGGCCTCCAGCTTGCGCTGCTGCTTGCGCAGCTGGGCGGCGTCCTGCAGGTGGACGAGGCGGCCAGGAGCGAGCATTCAGAAAACCAAAGAGTGGCTCCAGCTTTGCACTGGGCACGGCCGTGGGCCACCATGCAGCAGACCAGCGCCCCTGGCCTCCTGCACACACTTCACCACACACACCTGTGCCTCCATCATGGAAGCGGCATAAGACTTCTCCAGCATCGCGGTGCGGCTGCGCAGGGAGTCCAGCAGAGCATAGGCATCAGCCGTGCCCCGCTGCGCCTCCTCCAGCTGCGTGCCGAGAGCCTGCGCCTCCTCCAGCTGCGCCGCCAGCGCCCGCGCCTCCTGCTGCGCCTGGGTCAGGGCGCTCTCGAGGCTGCGCTTGTCGCTGCGCAGCTGGCTGGCCTCCTGTAGGCCGGGTGGAGGTGCAGGCCAGGCAAGGCGATTGCGGTGTACTGCGCAGATGCTGTGCAGCAAGCAAGCAGACGCGGCAAGTGCGCAGCGTTGCAGAACGCAAGGGCAACGCCCGCCGACGGGCGGCCAGCTGTGGCAGCAGCAGCGGCAGCGCGCGAGGGACGGCACCAGGGCGGCCGTGCTCCTGCTGGTTCCGCACCTCATTGGCCTGAGCATACGCCTTCTCCAGCATCGCGGTGCGGCCCCGCGCGGCCGCCAGCGCCGCGCTGGCCTCCGCCGCCTCGTGCTGCGACTGCTCCAGCTGCGTGTTGAGGTAGGCGGCATCCTCCTGCGCCCGCGCCAGCGCCAGCTCCAGGCTGCGGCTGTCGGCCGCCGCCAGCTGCGCGTCCTGCAGGCAGAGGGGCGCCCCGGGAGGGAGGAGGGCATGAAGCAGCAGCATCCAATGCGGCCGAGCACCAAAGCCTCTCTTCATGCTACCGTGGACCGCACGTCCCCCACCATAGTGACCACAGCATACACTCCCCCACACAGAGAAGCAGGAAGAACACACGCAGGCCTCGCCCAGCCCCGGCCTCACCTTGGAGGCCTGCAGCGCCTCATTCCACGCCTGCTCCAGCACCTCGCTGCGGCTGTTGGTGGCCTCCAGCAGCGCGTGGGCGTCGGCCACCTCGCGGTGTGCCGCCTGCAGCTGCGCCTGCAGCGCCGCGGCCTGGTCCTCCAGCTGCAGGTACTCGCGCCGGTTCAGCGCCGCCTGCACGCATGTGCACAGCAGGCGGTGTGTGCAAACGCGCAGTGCAGAACATCCGCACAGGGCGCACCCAAAGGGGTGTCGGAGAGTAGGGCAAAATGGCTGGCCAGGCATCGACGGCCAGCAGGCGAGGCCGGCCGCGGCGATGGGGCCGCGGCAGCTGATGGCGTGTTGTGAGCCCCACACCACCACACCGCCACTACACACAAAACACACCTCCGACTCCATCCTGTTGGCCGCCTGCTGCAGGCGCTGGCGCTCGCGGACCTCCGCATCCACCCGCGCCTCCAGGCTGGCCGCCTGCGGCGACAGGTCGGGAGGCAGGCAGGTGCTGAGGCAGGCAGCGGCACGTCGTCAGCACACACACAGCGGCTACCTCGGTGCTCCAACACCAGCCCCTGTGCACTCGGCACATTGATGCTCATGGGTCCATGCAGTCACCCCGCTTCTTCGCCAGCCAACCACCAGCACCTGACCAAACACCATACAGAACACCCCAACAGCCCTTGCCCCGCCCGCACCTTTTGCTGCGCCGCCACCAGCTGGCTCTCCACTTCCAGCCGCCCCTCTGCCTCGCGGCTGAGGTCGTCCTGGAGCACCTGGAAGGCAGACATGAACTCCTGCAGCACACCAAGAGGCAGGGCAGGGCAGGGCAGGTGTGGCGCATGGGTCATCCAAGGGCCAGCTCGGGGCAAGCAGCAGGAGCAAGTGAGGGGCAAGGCAGGTGAAGGGCAGTCGTGCCGCATGGCCATGCCGCTGTAGGAGCCGTCAGGCACGCGGCCGCTGCCGCCTTGCCTGCGCCTTGGCGTTCATCTGCAGCTGCAGCAGCGCCAGCTCCTGCTGCTGGAGGTCCTGCGGGTCAAGGAGAGCGGCAGGGCAGAGGCGTGCTGGCGCCCTTGTTGAGGAAGAGCCGCCCTGCACGGTGTGCCTGTGCTCTGCAGGACTGTGCTCTGCATACGGCAAGGGCATCCATCAGCAGCCCTCCCGCCTCGCAGCACCCGCGGAACCTCACCTGCAGCGCCGCCACCTCCTTCTTCAGCTGCTCCAGCCGCACCCGCTGCTGCCCCCTCTCGCGCTTGGCGCTGGCCGTGGTCGCCACGGCCGCTGCGCTGGTGGCAACGGCCGTTCCGCCCAGCAGCGGCACCGCATTCTGTACCGAGGCCTGCGCCACCTGCGCCGCCGTCGACAGCACCTGGGGCGGCAGAGCTGCAGGCACCACGCCCGTCTGCACTACGCCGGCCGCCATTGCGGCCACGCCGGCCGCTGCCAGGGCCGAAAAAGTAGTGTTCAGGCCCCCGTTGGGCTCGCCGGTTTCCTGGCTGTCGGCG
The DNA here is from genome assembly GCF_000147415.1 of Chlorella variabilis. Lineage (NCBI taxonomy): Eukaryota > Viridiplantae > Chlorophyta > Trebouxiophyceae > Chlorellales > Chlorellaceae > Chlorella > Chlorella variabilis. Next base: position 1,242,773 of record NW_005435081.1, on the reverse strand, counting down.
GAGCTGGCCGCACGGGCAACGCCCGGCCGGCCGGGCAGGCGCCTGCTCTGCAGCCGGGGCGCTTGTCGCACTGCGGCGCCCGAGAGGGGCGCAGCAGCTGGCTGGGTCATCTGCAGGGCGCTCCTCTGCATGGCTCCGCGGCTGCAAGCGGCACTGGGGCCCAAATGCACAGCATGCAGCGGGCCGTTGGCCTCAAGTATGCGTGCCCTCCGCAAAGTCGCGCCATGCATGGCACAGCACAGCATACGAAACAGTGTGTTTGCCAAGTTGCAGCGACAGTCGGAGATACCAGCAGACCATCGTTTGGTCGCGAGGGAGAGGGCGCACCGCAGCCGTCAGTGGCGGGCGGTGGCAGCGCTCAGCGCCCTTTGCATCCCGTCAGAGGGCGGCTTTCTCATCCGCCGGGGCCATGTTCGACACAGACACACCCCAGCTGCCCATTGTCGTGGAGCACGCCATGTTAGTCGGGGCGCTCTGTGCAGTCAGCGAGGTCAACCGCTCGACCGCCGACAGCCTCTACCCCCAGCGACCCGCATCTGATCATCTGCTGCGCTTTGTTGCAGGGACATATGTTTCCTGCCCTGTGCAGCCTTGAAGCGTGGCAGGCAATTCCCTCTGTGCTCGGCAGTCCCAACTTCCGCATGCCAACACATGTGATGCCTGCTCTCACTCAGAGGGCCCAAAGCTAGTGTCTTTCTCAATCCACTGCATCCCAGGGCATCGCGAATGCACGACGCGCAGCTCCGAAACCAGCGATTCTACGCCAGCTTTTCTCAGAGTGGTAGACATGGCCACCGGGCTGCCGCCTGGCCAGCCTTTGCAGCAGGCTGCGGGCCAATTACACAACCAGCAAAGGCGTTGCATATCCCAACTGATCCACAAACAAGCCAGCAGGCACAGAAGTCATGGTGCTGCAGCAGCAGCGCGCCTGGGTGTGCAGCGCGGGGCGGGCTTCAGTGCGTCAGCCAGCGGCCACTAGGCCTCACAACCGGCGCGCAGCCTGCCGGGGAGGTGCTCCAGTCCGCTCCACCAAGGATGGCTGTTCAGCGGAGCAGCAGCCTCCTGAGCCACCCCAGAGGGCGTCTCCTCTGCTGAGGGCGGCGGCAGGCATTCTGGCAGCTGGCTGTGTCGCAACGGGACACCAGGTGGGTCGCCACAGGAGGAATGCCTGCCGGCGCCGGCGCCTCTCCAACGGCCGTGGCATTCTGGCAGCAGGCCTGTCCGCTTGCATCTCTCGCACCCACCACATGGGCCATCCAGAATTGAGTGCTGCTCGTCATCCCTGGCATCCCAAGGTGCAGGCGGTGGCGGCAACGGCGGCAGCGGAGGCCACAGCCGCTGACCCCTCGGCCATAGTCGTGCCGCTGCTGGGCGGGGCTGCGGCAACCACCACCGCCCTGGCAGTCGCCACCAACGTGCGAGCCCGCCAGGCCCAGGAGAAGCAGCGGGAGCGCCTGGCCAAGGTGCGCGGCTGGGCCTGCTGCCAAACCTGCGGGCAAGCCTGCCACCAGGTCGCTGCTGTTATGTGGAGCATGCTTCTGCCCGCCATGCCGATCTGCTGTGCCTGCTGTGTTCTGTGTGCAGCTGCGCGTGGAGGTGCAGGCGCTGCAGAATCTGCAACGGGAGGAGTTGGCGCTGCTGGCGCTTCAGATGAAGAGCAAGTCCTCGGTGAGAGGCCGCCGCCCCCACTGCAGCCCCTGCGTGCTGCGTATGGCTGCGCCGCTGCGGCTGCCATGCCAGCAGCTGTGCAGCTTAGCGGATGGGTGACAGGCTGGCTGATGGACTAGCTTGTTGGATTGGCGCTGGCTGCCCGGCACCTGATGGCTGCCGCATCTGGAGAGTCTTGCACCCTGCACACCACCAACCCCTCCGCCCCTGCAGGAGTTCCAGGATGCCTGGGGCAGCCTGCAGGGCGGGGCGTCTGGCGAGTCGCAGCACCAGGCTCACCAGCAGGGCAGGCTGGCGCACGCGCAGCAGCAGGTGGGTGGGTGGCAGGCGGTGTGGAGCTAGGCATCTGTCAAGCCTGGCACCGGAAGGACCGTGTGGACAGCAGCCCCAAAAGCTGCTGAGAAACAGCCTCAGTGTGGCTGCCGGCGGCCTCAGGATGTGCCAGCCGCCCAGCAGCCTGCCCCTGGGCGCATGCCTTGCACCTGCAGGCAGCGGGCTGGGGGTCGCGAGCGGAGGTGGAGGCGCGAGACCGGCAGCGCGTGCAGCTGGCAGCCGGCGAGCTCGAGGAAGAGGTGCGCCAGCCGCCTTGCGCCGTGCTGTCTGCTTTTCCTGTCTTGTGCTGGTGCTGCCCCGCTGCATGTGCCTCCGGCCTGCCTGCATGTGCCGCCGTTCGGAACAGCCGCGCTGCTGCACCTGCTGGTCTTGCCTGCCCGCGCTGCTCCTGCTGGCCGTTGGTTCACCAGTTCACCGCCCCTGCACCTCGTGTCACCTGCAGGCCGTGTCGATGCAGAAGGCGTACCGGCAGCTGCAGGACAAGGCGGCGGAGCTGGCGGTGCGGCTGGAGGAGGCGCGGCGGGAGGTGGCTGACGCCAACGCCCAGCTGGCCGTGTCGCAGAGCCGCGTCCAGCTGGTGGAGAAGGCGTGGGCTGGCGCGCTGCAGGCGGCCGAGGATGCCAAGGCCCTGCAGCAGGACAACAGCTGGCTGCAGGGCGAGCTGCGGCAGGCGGAGGCGTCGGCGGCGGCGCTGGCGGCGGAGGCGGAGGAGGCGCAGGCGGTTGCCGCCGCCGCGCGGGCAGAGCTGGCCACGCTGCAGGACCGCACGGGCATGCTGGAGGAGGCCTGGAAGAAGGCGGCAGAGGTGGGAGCGGCGCTGGGCCTTGGGGGCGCCGGGTTTGCTTTCCAGGAGTTTTTTCGCTCGCCACGTGTGAACAGATGCCCACACGGTGCCTCTGTGCCAGAGGCTGTTTTGGCTGGAGGCAGCCAGCCAGGCTACCATCCCCTGCCTGGCTGTCTCACACGTCCCTGTCCGTGCCCCGCCTGCCCCCCGCAGGAGGCCAGCCAGCTGCGCAGCGAGAAGCGCAGCCTGCAGGACGAGCTGGCGCAGGCGCAGCAGGAGGCGCGGGCGCTGGCGGCGCAGCTGGAGGACACTCGGGCGCTGGCGGCGCGGCTGGAGGAGGCGCAGCGCGAGACGGCGGCAGCCAACTCGCAGCTGGAGGCCCTGCGCAGCCGCACCGCGATGCTGGAGAAGTCGTATGCCGCTTCCATGATGGAGGCACAGGTGTGCTGGTGCTGGGGCAGGCGCCCAGCCATGCGCGGGCCCTGAATCGTGGGCTGTTGTAAAGCAGCAGCTGCAGGCCTCGCTTGTGTCTAGCCTCATTGCCTGCCCTTGATCTACGCCGCCCCGCAGGACGCCGCCCAGCTGCGCAAGCAGCAGCGCAAGCTGGAGGCCGCGCTGAGCCGGGCGCAGGAGGAGGCGTCCGCGCTGTCTGCCGAGCTGAATGCGGCGCAGAAGGATGCGGCGGCGGCCAAGGCGCTGCTCAGCATGTCCCACGGCCGCAACGCTCTGGTGGAGAAGGCGTGGAAGACTGCGCAGGAGGATGCCATGTCGCTCCGGGGGCAGCAGCGCAGAATGCAGGCGGCGCTGAGCGCGGCGCAGAAGGAGGCGCGCGCGCTGGCTGCGGAGCTGGAGCGGGCGCGCGCCGCAAACCAGGAGCTGGAGCGGGCGGCGAGCGGGGCAGGCGGGGCAAGCGCCGAGCTCAGCACGCTGCGCAGCCGCGCAGAGCTGCTGGAGAAGGCATACGCCAACGCCACAGAGGTGGGCTGAGCATCGGCTGGGCCGCTGCTGTTTGCGTGTCGACTTGTGGTTGACTCACATCACGCGTACGAAGGGTTTGTGTTGCATCTTGCCGCCCTGGCCTGCCAACTGTGCTGCTGCCCGCTGCCGCTGTGGCAGGAGGCCAAGGCGGAGCAGGCGAGGCGGGCGGGGGCGGAGGCGGAGCTGTACTGGCTGCAGCAGCAGGTGCAGCAGCTGAGCGAGGAGCTGCAGCAGACGCAGGTGAGGCGCGGGAGCGGCCTGGGGAGCGCCGCCCGTTGCCGTGGCCGTGCCACCTGCCTGGCGCAGGCGCCGCTCGCCGCTCCTGCCCAGCTTCGCGCGTCTCTCCTGCCCAGCTTCTCGTGTGAGGCAGGGTGGTGTGCCGTGCCGCGCCGGCGCCATGCCCCCTCCCTGACCCGCTCCCGCCCCTCTGGTGCCAGCAGGCCTCGCTGGCCAACGGCTCCCACGGCTTCGACTCGTTTGTGAGCCACATGCAAGACTCGCGCGTGCCTGCACAGGCGTGGTGAGGCGCCCGGCGCTGCACAGCGCCCAGGCACTGCAGCCCGCTGGGCGCCCCGGCACACCGCACATCCTTGTTCCCAGCTTTAGACTGGATTTTGGTGCAGCTCCCCTGACCCCTTGTACACTCTTCGGTTCCCGAAGGCGCCACTCGCTCGCCCGCGCACCGGGCTTCACATTTCCTCTGCGTCTTCTGTTGAAGCCTTGCCGCGCCGCATCTGAGAACGCGCAGTGCTCGTAGAGGAACCTTCCAAGTTGCGCTTGCATTTGATTTCCTACCTCAGTCAATCCGATAAAACCTTGCACCTTTTTCCCGCAGCCGCTTGCCTTTCCTGGGCCCCAACACCCTGCCCATACATGGGCATTGTTTTTTTTCTTTGAACCCCATACATGCAACAATAAAACAGCACTGGGAATCATAGAATCAAGAATCAATTGAACGCTAAAGGACCGTATGGCGCAGCGACGGCACTGCTTGGCACAGCAGTGCTTGGCACAGCAGTGAGGTGCCCCTCGCCCTCCTCCTCAACGCAGGCGGTACGGCTGGCGCTGGCTGGCCAGGCTGACCAGGCTTGAGATCCGCCTCCCCTACACTCCATCTGAACCCTGCAGGGAACAGGGGACAGCCGGCAGGGCAGTGAGTCACGGGCTGCAACGGCGCCACGGAAGTCACGCCGCCAACGGAGCTGCACGCAAATGGGGAGATGGCCGACAGACATAGATCCCAAGAATGAAACAGCCAGCCAGCTGACGCAGTTGCCACGCACCGCCAGGGGCTGCGACTGGGGCTGCGCTGCAGCGGCAGCCGCACGCAACCGACGGCACTCTGGCTTGTGGGCACGCCATTGCGCGTGGGAGCAGGCCTCGCTGCAGTACCTCACGGCGCGGCACCTGCGCAGCAGGATGCAGGCGGGGCGGTGCATGGAAGCACTGAGACGGCCAGGCAGGGTGGACCCATGACACAGGCAGCCTTAAAGCTGCGTGACAGCATCTCTTCCCATCCAGCCCAGCACACTGCTTACCTGCTGCAGCGTCGCAGGCCGTGCGTGTTGCCGCACCCGTCTGCTGCACACACCCTGGCAGCGCTGAGTCTTGCATCTGCTGCATCCGCTGCCGGTGCCTCTGCTGTGGATGCGGCTCCTGCTGCTGGGTGTGCCGCATTCCCTGCCTCTGTACTCGAACTGGCCGCTGATGCCTCTGGCTGCCCGGCATTGGACAGGAATCTCAGCACATCAGCTGCAACCTTCCGCACCTCGTCGCTTGCGCTGCTGCTGTGCAGCAGCTGTAAGGCAGGGATGCCTCCAGCTGCCGCAATGGCGGCGCTGTTGCTGGGGCTGTCCTCAGACAAATTGAAGAGCGCTGTGGCTGCTCGCTGATGAACCACCTCGCTGCTGCTGCTGCGCAGGAGCTGCACCAGGACAGGAATGCCACTGCTTCCACAATGGTGCTGTCGCTGCTGGGGCTGTCAGCGCACAGATTCACGAGCGCCCCGGCTGCTTCGGCCTGCACTGTCTCGTTGCTGCTGCGCAGGAGCTGCAAGGGCTGAGACGCCGCCAGCTGCAACAATGGCGACGCTGTTGTCAGGGTTGGCGATGCTTAAATTGTGCAGCACCATGGCTGCACGCTCCTGCACTGTCTCGTCCAAGCTGCTGCGCAGGTGCCCCAGGAGCACAGGAATGGCGCCTGCGTCCACAATGGCGGTGCAGCGGCAGGGGCTCTCAGCAGACAGATTAGCAAGCGCCGCGGCTGCGGCCGCATGCACTGCATCGCTGCTGCTGCTGCGCAGGCGCTCTACAAGGAAAGGAATGCCGCCGGCTGCAGCAATGGCTGCTTTGTTGTCTGGGCCTTCGCTTGCCAAATTGCTCAGTGCCCAGGCTGCTGCCTCCAGCAAAGCCGCGCTGCTTCGAGCGCTGCCCAGGCACTGCACCAGCGCCGGGATACCGCCTGCCGCTACATTGGCTGTGCTGCTGGCCTGGCTGGAAGAGAGATCAGCCAGGCTTCGGGCTGCTTCAATCTCGCTGCGTCTGCTGCTGCCGCGCAGGCGCCTCACAACTGCATTGATATTGGTCGAGGCTGCCATCGCCAGAGCAGCGGACTGCGAGCGGCGGCGGGGCGCGGGCGGGGCAGGGCAAACAAGTTGAGGCGGCGGCCTCAGGGTGGCCTACATACAGCTCGCAGGCGGGCGTTGCCAGCACCACATTCGGCGCTTCCGGGTGCTATTCACTCACTCACTCACTTCCAGGTGCGTGATCGGCACCGTTTGCCTAGGCCAATCACCTCTCCACAGGCTTCAGAGTGGGGCAGGGGGCAGATCGAGCCAGCAGCGAGATAGGCCCCCGCTTTCAGGCGCGGCTGCAAAGAGGGCGCATCGCGCGCGCCACGCCGCCCGCCTGCGAGCGCGCCTCCACCTGGAATGTGGTTGTGCTCCCCTACCTGATGGTGCTTCCCAGCTGCTGCCACCAGCGCATGTACTGCATGCATGTCACACGGAGAACTTGCAAGGCGGCCGCCGCGTCGGAGAGCGGCCCCGCAGCGAATCGCTGACGGGTTACCGCCCCCCTCGCCTGGCCTGAAGCTGCCTCGTCAGCCTGGCCGGGGGGCTGGCGGGCCCCTCTCTGAGACACCCTGTGCCAGAACTGAGTTATCACACGGTTTCTAATCACCACCAAGCTCAGCATGTCCATCCACGAGGCAGCCCAGGCCAGCCTGCTGGCAGCGGAGGCGTGGGGCCTGGCGGCCGCCGCCACCCTCGGCGCCGCCAACAAGCTGGCGGCGGCCTGGTTTGGACTCTGCGTGCGCGCCCCGCTGCGGCTGGCGCTCAGCGTGGCTGGGGTGAGATGGGCTGGGAGCCGCTCAGCAGCTGGGACCGCCTTGGACGCCCAGCAGGGGCCGAGTGTGAGGCCTGAGCAACTGGCGCTGGCCCGCGTTGCCCTGCAGCGCCTGACGCCCGTGTGGCTGCTGCCGCCAGTGCCGCGCGCCGGCACGACGTCGCGCCGCACGCCAGAGCGGCGCGAACATGGCGACGCTGCGGCCGAGCCTGCGACCGACCCTGCGCCTCCCATGCCGTCTACCTTTGGCGCTCAGCCCGGCTCGCTTCTTGGGGTGGGCACGCCAGAGAAGGCGCCTTCTGCTGGCGGGGCCCGCGCTACAGCAGCTGCGGCGACCGAGGAGGAGGAGGAGGAGGAGGCAGGCGCAGAGGGAGCGGCAGCCCGAGAGCTGGAGCAGCAGCAGCAGCAGGAGGAGGAGAGGGTTGAAGCCGGCTACGACCGGCTGCCATCGGTGCCCCCGCCGGCCTCTGCGGCGACAGGCAAGGGAGCAGCAGTCTGCCGCACATGTCCTGCACCCCCTGCCCCTCCCTCTGCTCTCGCCCCGCTTGTTCCTGTGCACTTGGCATGCCAGCAGCGCGCAGAGCAGTGCTAGCCTGCCTGCCCCTGCCGTGCCTACCTGCAGGCGGTAGCGCCCGGGACTACTTGTCTCGCCAGCTCAGCGAGCAGGAGCAGGAGCCGCTGCTGCTCAAGGTGCCCTCCTCCACCTCTGCCGCGGCAGGCGGGGAGGGGGGCATGGAGGGACAGGAAGCAGAGGCAGAGGAGCGAGTGTTAGGGGCGGCGGCTGCCACTGCAGCTGCCAGGGCAGAGGCCGAGGCAGCCGCCGACGCCGTGGCAGCAGAGGCCGCACTGGCGTTTGCTGCGGAGGCGGTGGCTGCCGCGGAGGAGGCAGAGGCGGCGGTGGAGGCGGCAGGACCGGGGAGCGGCGTGGTGGAGGAGGCTGCGGCGGCCATCGCATTTGCCAGGGCGGCGGTGGCGGTCGCAGAGGCCGCAGACGAGCTCTCCCTGGCCGCCTCTGCGGCAGCGGGCGAGGCCGACGCCGCCGCTGAGCTGGCAGCTGCCACCGGCGAGGGCGGGCCGGGCGGTCTGCAGCGGCTGCCGCCGCGCCCGCCATCCGTGGAAAACGCAGAGTGGGCCGACGAGCTGCTGGGCGGCGGCACAGCTGCACAGCCGCTGCCAGGGGGCTCCTGGCTGACCGAGGCGGGGCAGGACGCCAGCGGGGGCGGCGGCGGCGGCAGTGGTGGGGGTGGCGGGGCGTCGGAGATGGAGCCGCTTCCGCCTCTGGAGCAAGAGCCTGCGCTGCCGCCACTCGAGGCGCAGGCTGCCAGCCCCCAGGCCACGCCTCATATCCAGCTGCCGCCCGCGCTGCCACCGGTGGAACCAGAAATGATGCCGCCGCCGCCACCCGCAGGCTGGCCCCCTGCCCCGTCTGCTGGCCTGGGCCTGCCGCGCCACGCCCGCAACGAGCCCATGCTTCGCTCCGCGCCAGGCCTGCCCGAGGAGCTCCCCGCGGGCCCCTACCTGCGCAGCACCTACAGCCCTCTGAGCAGCTCCGGCGGCAGCGGCGGCGGCAGCCGCGGCGGCCGCGGCAGCGCCCCGCCTCCCGCCGCCACGGCGCCAGCTGGCGGCGCGGCGGCGCTGCCCCAGACCTCGGCCCGCAGGCGGCCGGCTTCACCTCGGGTCCCGCTTATCTGGTGCCAGTACCGCCGGTACCGCTGGTCGAGCTCATGGCCGCCTCTCCCGACCCAGAGGCCCTGCCGCTGCCGCTCAGCACCGGTGGCGCGCTTTCTTCCCCTGCCGCCGCCGCCGCCGCTGCCGCCGCCCCAGACCTGGGTCTCAAGGCCGCTGGCCTGGCCCCTCCCTCCCTGGCAGTCGGCGCGGCACCTGCCTGGGGCAGCCAGGGCTCCAGCGGCAGCAGTACCGGCGGTACTGCCAGCGGCAACCCCTTTGGCCCCTCCACCCCGCCGCTGACCGCCCCCATGCCCGCGCCCCCTCCGCCGCTGCTGCCGCCAGGCAAGCGGCGCTGGAGCACAGTCTGCTGGCATGCACCTACCCCGCTGTGGTCTCTGTCTGGGGCGGACCCCAGAGCCGGCTGCTGCCTGCTGACCGCGCCCCCCCTCCTCTCCTCCCTCCCTGCGGCGCAGGGTCCGTCCTGCCGCCGCCCGCCGACCGCGCTAACACGGCGTTTGCGCTCGAGCTGGCAGCAGCAGCCGACGACCTGGTGGCCGGCACTGGTGGCGCGTAGTGCTAGCAGCGGGGGAGCCGCGGCGGTGGAGTCGCACCACAGTATGCAGCAGCCTGCGCGCTGCTGCCGCGCAGCCAGCTCCTGCTCAAGCTGCAATCTGATCGAGCAGCTGCCTGTCTGACAGGGCAACACAAGTGTGCGAGAGGGTGCAGTGTGCCCTCCAGCCCCCGATTGAGGAAGTATCCCCGCCCTCGCTGCTTGCGTGTCTGTTTCTTCGTTACAATCAAATGTTTTTGGTGGTGGGGTTGGGGTTCTCGGAAGCAGATCAGGCATTAGAATGTGAGCCCAGCCCTTAAAAAACTGACAGGAAACGTGCCAAGGAGGATGCGTGTGGTGAGAAGCAAAGCAAGGTAACAGGAGGGCGGCGGGGCGCGCCCCGGGCAGCTGAACGGTCACGCAGCCAGGTGTCCGCGCGTGTTCAGGGTTTGAGTTTCGGCCGCGCGGGCAGCTCGACCCAGGGCCGCGGGCAGCCAGCCGCCTGTGCACCCGGGCGCCACCGCGGTTGCGGCAACGCCGGAGCCGTGCAGCTGCTGCTGCGGCGGCGGGGCTCAGGTATGTTGAGCCTATGGCTTAGTCCACCTCCTCCATGCGGCTGCCCTCATCCACATTCTCCTCCAGCTCCGGAAGCTCCTCGGCAGCCGCCTCCTCGCCGCCCACGTCCTCGTCGATGGACAGCCCCAGCTTGACCATGCGGTAGATGCGGCCGGCAAAGGTGTTGGGGTCTCCAGGGAGAAGCCTGCGGGGAGGAAAGGAGGGGAGGAAAGGAGGTGAGGAAAGGAGGAGGTGAGGAAAGGAGGGAGGTGAGGAAAGGAGGGAGGTGAGGGAAGGCAGCGCAGGGTGAGGGAAGACAGCGCAGGGTGAGGAAAGGACCAGGGGCAAAGGAAGGAGAGGCGGGAAGGCCGAGGCGAGACAAAAGGAGCAAAGGGAAGGGTTGCAGGCGGGCCCCGGCGAGAAGCAACGGGTGGGGCTCCGCACGGTGGTGCCGCCGCCAGCCCCCAGCCACACATCCACCACCCACCCACCCACACGCACGCACAACCGGCAGCCACCCGCAGGCACCCACCCGAGGCCAGCAGGCTGGTGTCGAACAGCAGCTGCACCAGGTCCTTCACCGTCTTGTCGCCCTTGTCCGCCTCAGACCGCTTGCGCAGCTCCTGCGGGCGGGGTGGGGGGGGGCAAGGCAGGGGGCAGCGTTCAGCACAGCCTCGTGGCAGCAGAGGCGGGGCGGAGCAGGGCGTGTGGGAGGCCTAGCAGCAGCCAGCGGCAGCGCCAGCAGCGTCCGCCAGCAGCAGGCTCGGCTGCAGCCAGCGCCCGACTGTGCACAGCCAGCCAGCGCCATGCCCCCCCCCACACACGAGCACACCACACCCCAAACCCCCACACGACCCACCTCCATGATGGCGTTGGTGGGGTTGATCTCCAGCGTCTTCTTGCTGCTCATGTAGGCGGACATGGAGGAGTCGCGCAGGGCCTGCG
>NW_005435081.1:1230026-1230912 GCF_000147415.1 Chlorella variabilis | reverse complement strand
TACACTCACACACACACACACACACACACACCTTGCGCTCCTCGGCCGCCTTCTTCTCGTCCTCGCTCTCCCCCAGCTCCAGCCCCTCCTTGGTGCACGAGGCCAGCTTCTTGCCGTCGTACTCCTTCAGCTGCTGCACCACGTACTCGTCGATGGGCTCGGTCATGAAGAGGACCTGCGGGGGGAGGCGGGCGAGGAGGAAAGCGCGGGGAGGCGTGAGCGGCAGGAGCCGGGGCGGGAGGAGAAAACAGGGACGCTGCCCCTGTAGTTGTCAATGCTGCCAAACAGCGCCCGGTCAAACCCCGGTCAAGCCCCGGGTCAACTCCCGATGGAGACAGCACCCAGCACCCAGCACCCACCTCGTAGCCCTTCTTCTTCAGCCTCTCCAGGAAGGGAGAGTTCTCCACGGCCTTGCGGGACTCGCCTGCGGGTGGGGCGCAGGGGGGCAGGGGCAGGGGCAGGGTTGGTGGCAAACGAGAGGGAGCAGGAGGCAGCCCGGCGGGCTGCTGAGCGGCAGCAAGGGCTCGCTCGCAGCACGTGCTGCAGCGGCTGGCCAGCAGCAGCGCAGCAAGGGAGGTTGGGCAGCAGCGGGAGGCGCATGCCTGGCCAGCAGCCGCGCAGCAGCTGACGCTTGCTTGCAAGCACGGCAGGTTCCTGCCAGCAAGAAGGGCAGCCAGGTGCCGGGCAGCTGCCGAGCAGCTGCCGGGCGGCCGCACCCGTGATGTAGTAGATGTTGGTCTGCCCCTCCTTCATGCGCGTCACGTAGTCCTTGAGCGACGTCGTCTCGTCGCCGCTCTTGGTGGAGTGGAAGCGCATCAGCTCCGACAGCTTGGCGCGGTTCTGGCTGTCCTCGTGCAGGCCTGGGGGCAGGGCGGGGGGGGGGACA
>NW_005435081.1:1223484-1227726 GCF_000147415.1 Chlorella variabilis | reverse complement strand
CCGGCCAGGGGGGCCACGGCGGCCGGCGTGGCATGCGGGAGGCACCCGGCAGCCTGCCTCCCCAAGCCCAGCCCGCCGTGCCCCGCCCCCTTGGAAACCATGCATGAAACCGACACAGCCACACCACACACACACAAACACACACACTCCCTCTCTTGCTCGACACACACGCCAACACGCTCCCCCACCTTGTCTGCCACCAGGTATGCCGAGTAGAAGCCGACGCCAAACTGGCCGATCATGGAGATGTCTGCGCCCGCCGACAGCGCCTCCATGAAGGCCTTGGTGCCGGAGCGGGCGATGGTGCCCAGGTTGTTCACCAGGTCGGCCTGGGGAGGGGGAGGGCGAGGGAAGGAGAGAACGACAGTGAGGGAGGAGAGAGGTATGAGGAGAGGTGCGAGAAAGTGACAGAGAGGAAGGGGGGCTGGCGCAGCAGGAGCGGACAGGGAGGGGAGCCGGACCCGCGGCACCGTGCTGGGGGGGCAGCCCACTCAGCACGCAACACACACACACACACACACACACACAACACCACAAACACACGCACCACATATACACACACACACATACCACACCACACACGCCACAGCAGGCGCAGGCGCCCACCTTGGTCATGCCGATGCCCGAGTCGGTGATGGTGAGGGTGTTGTTGGTCTTGTCGGGCACGATGTGGATGTAGAGCTCCGGGTTGGAGTCCAGCTGGGTCTTGTCGGTCAGGCTCTGGTACCTGCGGGCAGGGCATGGGTGTGCGCAGCGAGCGGGGTGAGCGGGGTGAGCGTTTGGGGGGTTGGCGGCGTGTGGTGGCGCGGCTGGGAGGCGGTACTGTGGGGCGGGAGCGGGAGGAGGAAAGAGTGTGGCGGGGAAGGGAGGCCCGGGTGGGCAGGCGGGGGCCGATGCGCTGAGGCTGGGGCAGGCAGGCGCAGCCAATGCGCGGGCCGGCCCGGCGCCAGGCGCCAGTGCAGGTGGTATCTAACCGCGAAACATGCCTGCCCGGCCCCGCGCCGCCGCTACGGCCCCCCCTCCCGCACCTGATCTTGTCCAGGGCATCGCTGGAGTTGGAGATCAGCTCGCGCAGGAAGATCTCCTTGTTGGAGTAGACTGCGGAGGGGAGGAGGGGGTGGGGGTGGAGAGGAGAGGAGAGGAGAGGGGGTGCCAAAGTCAGCAGAAAAGTTGAGGGCTGAGGGCTGGGAGTTGGGTGAAAGCTTGCCGGCCTGGCAGGCAGGCAGGCAGGCTGGGTGGCAGGGCGAGAGAGGCGGCGGGCGCAGCTGCGCCACTCACAGGTGTTGATGATCAGCGACAGGAGCTGGTTGATGTCTGCGCCAGGCGGGGAAGGGCGGGGCAGGGGGGGTTCTGATCAGTATATGCGTGGGAGCAGAGGGCGCAGTTGCCGCGCAGGCGGGCAGGCCTGCTTTCGGTTTCACGCGCAGGGGCGCAGGCGCAGGCACGCACCAGACTGGAATGCATAGGTCTGGGCTCGGGAAGGGGAGGGGGACGGGAGGCGTGCACAGCAAGGGAAGCATGGAGGTGTCAGTCGCCGTCGGTCGAGGCACGAGGGAGTGGATCAGAGCAGCAGGGTGATGCAATGGACCGTCTGGCCACCAAAACTGGCCGGCCATCCCAGGCGCGCGCTCACCTCGACCTCGCCCGCCATCTTGTCTCTAGTCCTGCAGCAGGAGGGCGCACGTGGCGTGGGTTTGGGACTGGCGGGAAAGTTGGAGGCAGCGCCCAGGGGCAGCTAGGAGCACTGTAGGTTCAATTCTAGGCATCCCATGGAAGCAAAAAAGGGCTCCTGGGCCAGGGAAGGGCTGCGCGGGCCAGGCTGGCAACTCTAGGGCAGAAGGCGAAGGGACGGCGTTCCGGAGACGGCGGCAACCGCTGGCGGCGGCGGCAGCAGGGCCGAGTCCGGCGCACAGCCACTCTGCGTGCCCACCGCCACGCCCCACGGGTTCGGGAAGCGTGGTGGGGCGGGCATCAGGCGCCCAAGGCCGCTGATCGCTCAGTGCCGTGGTCAGCATTTGCTGATGGCGCCAGCACCTCTGGCGCTGTCCCAGCACCGCCTGCCATTCTGGATTGGCAGGGTAACCAACCCTGGTTCCTGCTCACCTCTGACGGTGTGGCCAACTGGCTGATTGTCTGAATGTGGGATGCGGCCTGCCTGCGGGCGTTCGCTGATGAAACAGGAGCAGGAGAATGCGAGCAGACAGGAGACTGCGCAGCAATGAGGCTCGCCCGCGGCACCCGCCCCCCTTCGGTTCTTCTTCGAGAACTCTCTTCCTTTCCTCCTGCTGCTGGAATGGCGGCGCGCCAATTCGAGGGCTTCCAGAGCCCTGGGGCCGGTGCCGCAGTGCTCCATTCCGCCTACAGATCACATTTCGCAGTTTGCAGCTGCTGGACTGCATATCGGCCACCACTCTGAGGCCGCCATCACTGTGCGGCCACCCGCCGCCGCCTCCCCCGCACTTCCAGCTGTGTGGTGCAGCATGCTGGTAGCCTGGCATTACCAGATCGCTCCGCATGGCAAATGAAATAAGATGCAACACATACGCGCAGCTTGCAAATCAGCATCCTGCCAGGAGACTGCCGCCGCCGCCCGTGCCGCTAGCCGAGCGCCGCGGTGAGCGCCTGGAAGAAGGCGGCGAGGGCGAAGAAGGAGATGAGGCCCATGGTGGCGGGCCAGGCCTTGGCGCCCGGCCAGTCGACGGGGTTGTAGGGCGTGGCCTGGACCCGCTTCAGCATGACGGTCATCATGGCCGCCGCAACCAGCGCGCCCACCGCGCACCCCGCCGACCCGACAAAGCCGGGCTGCTGCACCATGGCCACCGCCTGCAGGAGAGGGGCGGGCACAGGGAGGGGGCGAGGGCAGATTCAGTATGTGAGTTCAGGGTTCAATTAATGCCGTAAAGCTGAGCTTCACATGGCAGCAGCTGCAGCAATTTCACACGCGGCGCCGCCGTGCCGTGGACAGCGCACCCCTAGCGTGCCCGCCACTCCAGTCAGCGTCTCCGCCAGCGTGGGCCGCCCCGGGGTGCTGGCATCCGTGGAGAGGCCAGTGAAGGCAGCCTCGCCACCCAGCACCGCCACTGCGTGGAGCACAAACAGTGTTGTTTGAGAAGGTAGCGGAACGGTGGCATGCATGCATGGCATGATGAGCGGCAACTCAACAGCGCCTGCCTGCAGCATCTCCCAGCAGCATCGCGCTGGCGCTGTCTAACACATTTAACGCACCATAGGCCACTGCTTGCTGCGTGACAGCTGTGATGGTGGTGCCGTCGAGCGAGGCGACGGGCGCCGCCATGCGCCGCCGCCCGCCGCAGGCGGCACGCCGCTGTGCAGGCCGCAGGGCCGACCTGCTGCTGCTGCTTCCCAGGACTATGCTGCTGCTGCAGATGCTGCACGCCATACTGCTCGGTGGTGCGAGGGACGTGAGTGGGTTTGCGTGGGGCGGGCGATTGCCGGCGCACTAGGGCCTGGAAGGCGGGACAGTAGCAATGTGATAAGCCAATCAACCGGATAGGCCTTGTTATCACTCCCTCGTTTCTTTTCCTGCTGGGCCGTGCTGAGAACCTCCACTCCATTGGGGCGAGAGGTACAGAGGCTTATTGATCTCGTCGTCAATCGCAGGTCATCTATCATGGCCCTGTTGCGCACTGGTGCCCTGCGCGGCCTGTGCACCGCCCTGGCGCCCCTCCGCAGCCTCTCCAGCCTCGCGGGAGAGGCGGAGGACTTCACACGCTTGCCCGTCATTGATATAGCCCCGCTTGTCAACCCCACAGCGGTAGGGTTCCAGCGCTGGCGCCGCTGCCGCCACCGCCACCGTCGCTTGCTCTTACCTGTGCCCTCGCCACGCTGCTGCAGAGCGTTGAAGACAAGCAGGCGGTGGGCAGCGCGCTGCACAATGCCTGCCTCAACGTCGGCTTCTTCTATGCCAAAGGCCACGGCCTGCAGGCGGGGCTGGCGGAGGGCGTGATGGCGCAGGCGCGGCGCTGGTTTGGGCTGCCGGTAAGCCGGCAGCAGACCGCTGCTTTGCACAACACGCCATGCCGCTTGCAGCGCTGCTGCCCGTCACTGGCGCAGGCGAGGCCGTCTCAGGCCTGCCGCGCTCACTTGGTTGTGCTCCATGCCGCTGCGCCGCTGCTGCGCCGCACGGGTCGCAGGAGGAGGAGAAGCGACGCATCGCGCTGTCGCCTGCCTCCCACTACCGCGGCTGGCAGCGCCTCGGCTCCAACGTCACGCAGGGCAGGC
>NW_005435081.1:1221668-1223373 GCF_000147415.1 Chlorella variabilis | reverse complement strand
GGCTGGAGCCTTGTTCAACAGCTTTGAATTGGAGGAGCAGGGGAGGCCGCGCCTCCGCACCTGTCCCTGCCTCTGCGCCTCCACACGACCGCTGCCGTTGGTGCTGCCGCGCAGGAGGTCGACACGGCAGCGCTGGCGGCGGCGGGGCTGCCCCCCAGCCCCATCCATGGCCTCAACCCCTGGCCTCAGGTGCGCCAGCCGGCCGGCGACCAGCCCCCACACGCTGCCACCACCTGCCTGCCTGGGGCGTGCGCTGCAGGCTGCACGACCGGCGGGCGTCCTGCAGGCAGCACCCAGCCGCTGCTGCCTCGCCAGCTGCCGCCCGGCCTGCCACCGGCCTTGGGGTGCCACGCCACGGCCGCCTGCAGGACGCGGAGTTCCAGCGCCTGCTGCGCGCCTACATCGGCGGCTGCCTGCAGCTGGGGGCCGCCATCCTGCGCGGCATCGCCCTGGGCCTGCAGCTTCCGGAGAGCTACTTTGAGGGCGACGTGGCAGGTGGGCGGGACCGGCAGGGCGGAGGCGCAGGGTACTGCACAGCGTGCCGAGGGCAGGCAGGGCCCCGCAGCGCCTGCTGCCTGCTGGCGTCATGGTCGGCGGCGGTCGCCACGCTGCCGCCAGGCTGCCGCGCCTGCCCGCCGCCTCTCCTGCCGGCTGCCCACCCGCCAGCCTGCATCCCTGGCTGTCTGCAGGCGACAGCTACTGGGTCACTCGAATCATCCACTATCCGCCGCTGCAGCCGGAAAGCAGCCAGCAGGCAGGCAGCGGCCAGCAGGCAGGCAGCAGCCAGCCGCCGGGCGGCGCAGGCGCGGGGGCTGGCGGCGCTGCGGGCGGCGGCGAGGAGCTCAGCTGCGGGGAGCACACGGGTGGGCATGGCGGGAGCACAGTATGCTGGGAGGGCCGGCCGGGTCGCCAGCGCAGCGTGGGGGCAGCGCGCCACGCCGCCCCTGCCTCCTTTGCCGGCCTGCGCTCCTACGCCTCCCACCCTCCCCTGGCTCCCACCAAGCCCGTGCCTGCCTGCCCGCTGACCCCTGGCCCCCTGCAGACTACGGGCTGCTGACGCTTGTGTTCCAGCAGGAGGGCGTGACGGCGCTGCAGGTGAAGAACGCGGCGGGGCGGTGGGTGGACGCGCCGCCGCTGCCCGGCACCTGCGTCGTCAACATCGGCGACATGTTCCGCCTGCTCACCAATGGACTCTACACGCCCACCGCGCACAGGTGCCGCGCGCGTCGCGGCCCGGGTGGGAGGGAGGGGCTGCTTTCTGGGTGCCTGCTGGCGTGCAGGGCGGCAGCACGGCGTCGCCATGCGGCGCGGCGGCGCGCAGCACGAGCCGCCCCGCCCGCCACTGTGCCTGCCTCGTGCCTGCAGGGTGCTCAATTCCTCTGGGCGGGACCGGATCAGCGCGCCTTTCTTTTATGAGACCAACTTTGAGGCCGTGATCGGGCCGCACCCTCAGTTCTGCCGGGACAGGTGAGTGCCCTGGCCAGGGAGGCCGCTGGGGGGCGCCAGCGTGCGTGCCAGCCTGGGTGCCAGCCCGGGTGCACGGCTGCTGAAGCCTGCTGAAGCCGGCAAGTGTTGACGGTGGGCAGGGGTGCTGCACATGCGGTGCAGGCCGGCGCGGTACGAGCCGGTGCGGTACGGGTCTCACCTGGAGAGCAAGGTGCGCGCCTGGCCTGCTGCTGGGCCCTGGGGCCAGCAGTGGCCAAGC
>NW_005435081.1:1219411-1220548 GCF_000147415.1 Chlorella variabilis | reverse complement strand
CCAATGCCGCAAGCAGTGGACTGGGTGACCAGCGCGACCTGGCTTACTGCCTGTTGCGCGCTGTGCCCCAAGTGCGGCGGCCGGCCCGGCTCCACGACGCCGGCCCTCCCAGAGCACCCTGACGGCATGTAAAGTCTCTACAAGGGGACGGGCGGCGCCGCAAGGCCCATCCCCGCCCCGTCTGTGCGCCCCACGCCCCCCTGCGTCTCCCTTCCCCCTCCTGCAGGCTCTGCCCACTCCAGACCAAGCCAAGCAACCAATTCCGGCAGCGCGGAGCATATATGAGCCTAGGGGCTGTCGCCATGGCGGACCAGTCGGGCGGGCCTCTGCCGCCGTACCAGGCCCAGCCGCTGGCCCAGCTGCCCTCCCTCGACCTCTCCAGCCGCGCCGACAGCGACAGCGGGCTGTCGCAGGCCTCAGCCGGCTGCCTGGACCACGCCGGCGCCTCGCTGCACACCGCGGGCAGCGGTGGCGCGGAGCTCGACGGCACCGGCGCCTTCTTGCAGGACGCCTTTTTGGGCGGCGGCGGCCTGCCGGGCCCCGCCGCCTCGCCCCCCCAAAAGGTGGACGCCAAGAGCAGCGCCCTCAAGGCCCTGGCGGGAGTGTCGGCCATCGTATCCAAGTCACGGTGAGCACCGCCCGGCCGCGGCTGTGCCTTTTTGGGAAACGGCCCGGAGGCTGTGCACGGTAATGCAACGGAGCCGTCTCTGGGACCTCCCCAGTTGTGCTGACCCTTTCCACCTGCCCGCCTGGCTGCCCACCTGCCCGCTCCCCGCAGCAAGGTGGACGCCGAGGCGCTGCAGACCATCAAGCTGCAGCGGGCCAAGGCGCGGGCCGAGGGGTACCCGCCGCAACTTGGCGGCGCGGGGCCGGCGGCGGCGCCGCCGGGCGGCCGCGCCACGCCGCCGCCCGCCGGGGACGGCCCCGGCATCTCCCCCTTTGCCTCCGCCACCAGCCAGGGCATGGCCCGCACGCCCAGCGCCTCCAACCTGGCCGCGCTGCACGGCCACGGCGGCGCCGCGGCGCTGGGCCAGGCCACCTCCCTTCCCATCAGCATGCAGCCTCGCGGCCTGGCGCGCCGCTCGCCCTCCGGCACGCCCCCCGCTGGTGCGCCCGCGCTGGGGAGTGGAGGCGCGG
>NW_005435081.1:1213854-1217554 GCF_000147415.1 Chlorella variabilis | reverse complement strand
GCACATCACGTCGGCGTCGTACGACAGCAGCTCTTTGAGCAGGTTGAGCTTGCGGTAGGGCCAGGCCAGCGCCCAGGGCGGGCAGTACCCAAACTGGTCGCCCTGCGGTATGGACAGGGTGGGTGTACGCGTGTGTGAGTGCATATGGGGGCATGGGTACATGAGTGCATATGGGTGTATGGGTGTCGGTGGGTGGGTGGGCGCGTGTGTGGAGTCGCAAACAAACAAACAAGCGGCGCGGTGGGGCGAGCAGGCTGCAGCATGGCGCTGCCTCCCCGCCAGGTCAGCACCCTCCGCCAGGTCAGCGCCCGCCTCACCGTGGCGTACAGGTCTGCCAGCATGTTGTAGGACAGCAGGCTGAACTTGCCCTTGGTCACGCTGGGCCTGCTGGGGGTCATGGGCACCAGCATGCGGCGCGGCGGGCAGGGCGCTGCAAGGCAGGCAGGCAGGCAGGCAGGGAGGGGCATGAGCATGAGTATGAGTATGAGCATGAGCATTGTGGGCATGGGAGGGGGGATCCAAAGGGAAGCCGAGCAGCGCCCGGCGCCACCTCAGCGTGCCAGCTCAGCGTGCCGCCGCATCCCACCTGGCCGCACGCGCGCGGTGATGATCGAGAAGGTCTTGCCCACTTCAGGGTATGGCGAGGCTGCGGCAGGCAGGCAGGCAGGCGGGCAGGCACCGGCACCAGGCGGTCAGGCAGGCAGACGCTGGCGAGGCAGTGGTGCAGCCTGGCCCCAGGCCTGCCCCAAACCCCGCAGCGCGCCAGCCGGCGGCTCCCGAAACAGGGCACCACAGCGCTGCACAGGGTTCCGAGCTGCGCCTGCACATAGGGAAGCGCCCTCCCTCCCCTGCAACCTCCACAGGAGATGAGGGACGGAGGGAGGGAAGAAAGCGCGGCGCACCCGCATCGTACGAGGTGCACTCAAACTTGAGGATGGCGCCCACATCCTCCGGCACAGGCGTGTACACCCGCTCCCGCCCCACCTGCACCACCCAGCAGCGGCGGCGACAGAGCAGCGGCGCTTTCAGCGGCGGCGGCAGCATGAAGAAGAGAGCGGCGACAGCCCCGGGCTGCTCGGCACAGCAATTCCAGCAGAGCCCAGCTGAATGCTGCTGCCGCAGAGTGGAGGCTGCAGCCGTCTGCTGCCGCCTCCTGCGGCTTTACGGCTGGCTGCTCCACCTGCCGGCGCCCCGCTCCGCGGGCTGATTGCCAGCAGGGCGGCTTCCGGGCGGCTGCGCACCTCCACCCACGTCTCCCCGCTGTTGCTGTACGTGTAGCTGCCTTTGAAGCTGTCCACCCGAGGGAAGCCGTTGTCGCCTGCAGTACCAGCGGAGCAGCAAACCACAGCCGGTCGGCTGCACGGCAGCTGCCAGCGTCCTGGCACGCGCCCGACACAGCGCTCCCTCCCCAAGCAGGCGGCCGCGGCCGGGGCGTCAGCAGCAGGCGGCACGACACGGCGCCAGCCGCGGCAGCGCCGCCACCACAGGCCTGCCGGCACCGCCTGCCCTGGCTGCCACCTGCATGGCATGCTGCCCCAGAAGCCAGCAAGCAGCGAGCAAGCAGCAGGCAACCAGCAGGCTGGTCGCCCACCCACCATTCTCCCGGGACTGCTGGTGGAAGTCCCGGTGGAAGGCCCAGTGCTCCCGCAGGCACTCGGGCGAGCAGTGGTAGCTCTTCTTGGTGTCCACCTTGCAGCGCAGGCACAGGATGCACTGGATGGCGGCCTCCTTCTCTGGGTGCACCCAGCAGTACTGCGGTACGCGGCGGGTGGGGGGTGGCGGGGGGCAAACGGGCGAGGGCGGGGTGGGGAGGGGTGCAGGGCGCCGGCGGCGCCGGGGCGTGCCGCAGCGTGGTGGCGCGGCGGGCGAGGGCGCCCACAGGAGCCCAGCTGGAGCAACAAGCGGGTGCTGGCAGCGGCCCAGGGATGGCATCCTGCTGTGCAGCAGCAGGCGAGCTGCCGGGCGGGGCGGCCGACCGCCCTGGCCCGCCCGCCGCCGCCGCCCTCTGCTCGCCGCAGCGCGCACCTGGCCTCCCTTGGTCACCACCGATCGGTACCAGCGGCACTTGACGCTGAACCTGCTGTCGGTGTGCCCCTCCGCTGGCACCTCCTCTGCAGGGCAGGCAGGGGGGGACAGCTCGTGGGGGGTCCGGATCAGCGGCAGCGGCTCACCCGAGGCGGCCTGCACCGCAGCCTGCTGACGCCCACCCACCTGCAGACACCGTCGTGCCATCGCCTCTCCGGCAGAGCACATATGGCTCGAGGGCGACGGTGCTCACGGGGGTGTCAGACTGCAGGCGCGCACTCAGCACGTGCAGCGGGCCTGCCATCTTGTTTTGCAGCCCTGCGCCTCAAAAGCCAGCATCGCCAGCCGTGCAGCAGCTGGGGAGTCCTCTCAGCGCCCCATGCTGTCGATCTGCGCGTCCTGCCGGTTAATATGGCGGATCGGGGCCCCGTGCGGCCTTTGAGCGCGGCAGCAAACTTGCCAGGCAGTACGGGCTGTACTCCAGCGCACTGCAGGGCTTAAACCGCGAAACGGTCGGCCCTGCGGCATTGTGAGGCACGGATTCAGTCATACATCCATCGCTGCAGCATTCAAAAGCTGCACGCTCCCCACTCGCCTTGCTCTCGGCCCCGCTGGCCCTCTACCAGCCCAGAGCATTCTCCATCTGCTGGATAACGCGTCGTAGAGTCTCGATTGCCCAGTGACCGCTGCGATGGCCGCTGCCGAGTTGGGCAAGCTGGTGGACACTGTGGTGGCCGCAGCCAAGAAGGCCGAGGATGGGGACACAGCGGAGCAGGTGGGAGGGCGGTCGAGATGACCCCCAGCCTCCTCGCAGCGATTGCCCAGTGACCGCTGCAGCACGCCGCCGCCGCCTGTCGGCCACGTGTCCGCGCCTGCCGCCCGCCAGCGCCTCTCCCTGCGTCCCCACTGCCCGCCGCTGCGCTGCGCGCGTCCCACCGGGCTGCAGGGCCGCGCCGTGGATGGGCTCAAGGCGCTGCGGAAGCAGCGAGTGAGCACCAAGGTGCTGTCAGAGACGCAGGCGGGGAAGCGGGTCAAGGCGCTGGCCAAGCACAGCAAGCAGGACATTGCGGCGGCGGCCTCGGCGGTGGTGGCAGCCTGGAAGGAGGCGGTGAAGCAGGAGGCCGACGGCGGCGGCGCAGCCAGCGGCGCAGCCAGCGCCAGCCTGGGCGGCAGCAGCAAGGCGGCCGCGTCCGCGCCGGCCAGCAGCAGCAGGCAGGCTGGCACCGGCGAGGGCCCCGACGACGCGCAGCCCTCCAGCCAGCAGACGGTGGCGGGGGGCGGCGCTTCCCCTGCGCCGCCGCCGCCGCCGCTCGAGCCCGAGGCGGTACCGCGCAGCGGCGACTCGCTGCGGGACAAGTGCAGGTACAACCTGGCCTCCGACTTCCAGCTGGCGGTGGGGGAGGGCGTGGAGGGAGACCCCGTCGTGTGCGGCGTAGCGGTGGAGAACGAAATCTTCAAGCAGAACGGCGGCGTGACGCAGGTGGGCGGCGGCGGTGTGGCCCGCGGGAGTGTGGCGGCGGGCTGGGGAGGTGTGGGGTGGCGCGCCGGGGCTGCAAGGCTGGCGGGCTGGGAGGCTGGGAGGCCGGGGCTGGAGGAGGAGCCTGTGGCTCCCATGAGCCAGCCCACTGCCTCCGCGCCTCCCAGTCCGCGAGCCTTGGCGCCGCGGCGCGCGGCC
>NW_005435081.1:1202786-1212901 GCF_000147415.1 Chlorella variabilis | reverse complement strand
CCAACACACACGTNCCAACACGCCCGTACCTGGCCGCTGCCCTCCCCCGCAGGCCACCACGGACCAGTTCCAGTGCGGCAAGTGCAGGCAGCGCAAGTGCACGTACTAGCAGATGCAGACGCGGTCGGCGGACGAGCCCATGACCACCTTGTGAGGCTGCTGCTGCTGCTGCTGTGGCTGAGGGTGGTGGTGCTGTGGCTGAAGGGGGTGGTGGAGGTGGTGGGGATGGTGGGGGTGGCGGCGGTGGGGGGTGGTGGTGGCAGGGAGGGCCTGGGTGCACACGCATCTGGTGTGCTGGTATGTGTGTGTACAGGAAGGATGGTGGGCTGTGGGCTGTATGCATGCGGTGCTGGCAGGCGGGGGCGGTGTGTGTGTTGAGGTGGCAGCTTTGAGCTGGCTGGCTCACCCGGCCCTGCTTGCCCCGCCCCTTGATCCCGCTCCCGCGCATGCGTGCGCGCTCCGCCGGCCTCTGCGTGCAGCGTGAGCTGCCTCAACTGCAACAACCGCTGGAAGTTTTGCTGAGCTGGCACCGCTGCTGAGCTGGCACCCGCTGCTGAGCTGGCACCCGCTGCTGAGCTGGCACCCATGTGTAGCCGGCGCTCCTGTCGACCCTGCTGGCTCTGTATGTGCAGCGGGCAAGGCCACGCGCCTCCTCGCTGCCCTCCCGCCCCCTCCTCCTGCTCGCCGTTCCTCCCTCTCTTGCTGCCCTCACCGGGGACTGAGCCGCCCCGCACTGCTGACCCTACCCGTGACCTGACACACGCTGTAAGCACACCACAGTGAAGCTAAGGGGACACTCCAGATGCTGCTGTGAGGGGCGAGCGGGGTGCCGCCGGTCGGCAGCGCTGCTGCACATCCTTTAACCGCAGCCCAACCCCTCGTGTGCCTCGCACATGCTCCCTGCACAATCCCACCGAGTGGCTGCCCTGTTACATTCCTGCAGCGGGAGGCGCGGCTGCCCCGCCGTGTTGGAACGGCGTCAGTGTTTGTGTTGTGCCGCCCGCGCGGGCTGTGCTGCCGGAGGGAGAGTGCACGCATGGGTGCCAGAGCCAGCGGGGCACGTGTAGCAAACGGGGGAGGGAGGGAGGGGAGGGAGGGCGGGGAGGCGAAAAACTGGAAAACAGGATGCAGCCAGATCAATACATCTGCTGCTGCGGGGCGGCCGTGTCGGGCCGTGCTAGGGGAGTGCTGTTGCTGCAAGGGAGTGTGTACTGCTGCTGCTGCTGCTGCTGCTGCTGCTGGGGCCCGGGTGTGTGGCGTGCGGGGTGCCACGCCGCCCCTAGGGCAAGAATTGGAGGCCGCCTGCACGGCTGGCCGGCGCTGCCGGGCGCCTGGCTGCCCCCCGGGCGGGCCTCCGCCAGGCGCCGGCGCTCGGGGCGCCCGCCCCAGGCTCAGACGGCGGCCTCGGCTGCTGGCACGGCGTCCTCGGCGCGCGCCGCCGCCTCCGCCGCCGCCACGCGCTGCCGGAACAGCGCCGCCATCTCCTCCGCCTTCTCGTACACCAGCGCTGCACAGGGGGGTGCGGGGAGGGAGGGAGGCGGATCAGCCCATGCCCATCGCAGCACCCCCACAGCCGAGAGCCGGCCCCTCGCGTGCCCGCGCCCCAGGCCCCACCCACCCGATCACTTCTCTGTCCAGACCGGCCCCAGCTGCCGGCCGCCGCCCACCAGGCGCCGCTGCTGCCCCCTCGCCCCAGCGCGCCCGCATCCCCCCATCCTCATCCCGCCCCCCACCTGGGTCGCGCAGCATGTCTCCCGGCGTCGGCTCCAGCTTCTTGGTGCACAGCGCCACGCGGCCGCGCTCGCGGTCCTGGCTCAGCACCATCACCTTG
The DNA here is from genome assembly GCF_000147415.1 of Chlorella variabilis. Lineage (NCBI taxonomy): Eukaryota > Viridiplantae > Chlorophyta > Trebouxiophyceae > Chlorellales > Chlorellaceae > Chlorella > Chlorella variabilis. Next base: position 1,211,070 of record NW_005435081.1, on the reverse strand, counting down.
ATGCGGTCGCCCTCAGACAGAACCTGCGCGGCAGGAGGAGGAGGAGGCGGCGGGGGCGCGGGGAGCGTGGGTGATGGGCTGGGCTGAGGGGGCCGCCGAAGCCGGAGCCCGAGGCCGGCACACACGCACGCGCACACACGTGCCACGCCGCAGCACGGCCACGGAGCGGCCGCAGCCGCACAGCCACGCGCCGCATCAATCCTCTCTCTCTCTCTCACCCTCTCTCATACTCACACACACACACACCAATGCACAGCCACAACACACACACACACACACACCACCCACCTTGTCCACGTTTGTGATGCGGTCGTGCGAGATCTGGGAGATGTGGAGCAGGCCCGAGGCGCCGCCAATGTCGACAAACGCGCCGTACGGCTTCACGCTGATCACAGTGCCCTCCACCACGTCGCCCACCTGCGCGGCCAGCGGCCAGGCGGCAGCCAGCAGTGTCAGTGAGCGGCAGGCAGCGGCCACACGCATGCATGGGTGCGTGGGCGCACGTCGAGGCGCGGCGCGCAGGTGGGTGGCGGGCGGGGCGGGGCGGGGCGCGGCCCACGCAGCGCCCCCACGTGCGGGCCCCTCCCGTACCAACCTGTTGTCTAAGCCAGCCCAGCCAGCATTGGCAGCCAGCATTGGCAGCCAGCATTGGCAGTAAGCATTGGCAGCACGCTTGCAGGCCCCACGTCAGCAGCCCACCGTCCGCTGCCTGGCCAGCCCCGGCCCCCGAGGCCCCCCCCCCACCACCACCCAAGCGCCGCACGCACCTTGAACCCGCCCACGCGCTCGTCGGCGACGACGCGCTTGTTGGACAGCATGAGCCGCGCCTTCTCCTCATCCACCTCGGTCACCTTGAAGGCCATGGTGCGGTCCAGCAGCTCCTCGAAGGTCTGCACCCGCTGGCCCAGCTGGGAGCCGGGGCAGAAGCCGCGGATGCACTCCACCTCCACAATCACGCCGCCGCGGTTGGTGGCCACCACGCGACCCTCCACCGACACGTCATCCTCCAGGTACTGCCGCAGGCGCTGCCAGGCCACCTGGCGGGGAGCAGGAGCAGGCAGGGAAAGGAGCGGAGGGCGGGGGGCGAGTGAGGCGGGGAGGGTTTGTGCGGGCATGGCCGGCCTGATGCCTGCTGCCGCGATGCGCCGCCGGAAGCGGCGGGCGGCAGCGGGGCGGCGCGCCGCCCCACGAACGCAGCACACACGCTCTCCTTTTTGCCTGCCCCCGCCCGCACGCTGTCCCCAAGCCAACACAACACAGCACCTGCCCCCACACACATATCACACACACACACACACACAGCAACAAGGCACCTGCAGCTCCATGCGTTTGAGGGACAGCATGAGGTCTCCGTTGCGCTCCTCGCGGATCACCACAAAGTCACGGCAGGAGTGGGTGCCCACCACCTGGGTGGACTGCGGGCAGGCGGGCAGGCGGGGGAACGCGCAGGGGGGTGAGCGCCGGCACGGCGTGGCGGCAGCGGTTCGCCGCGGGCGGGCCAGCTTTGGAGCGGCCGTTTGCAGCGCTCGGCCACGCTGGCGGCTGGATGTGGGAGGCCGTGCGGGTGGGAGGGCAGCTGCAGCGGCAGGGTGGCGGCTGGCGGGGGGGGCGCACGCACCCGTGGGATGTTCGCCAGCGCCAGCTCGGCGGTGGGGCAGAAGGCGGTGGATTTGCCGCCAATGTCCACGTACGCGCCGCGCTGGTCGACGCGCACCACTGTGCTTGCACCTGCAGCAGCGCGAGGCGGGCGGGGTGAGCGGCAGGGCTGGCTGGCGGGTGCAAGGCGGGGCGAGGTCGAGGCGGGGGCGCCGCCAGCTGGGCGGCCCACCGGCTTGCCTTGTCCCCAGTGTGGAAGTCGAAGTCGTGGGTGTCCAGCAGCTGCTCGAAGCGCGCGTAGGCCGTCTCGCGGTCCCACTCGTCTGCTGAGGAGGACTCCTGAGCGGCCTCGGCCTCCACCGCGGGCTCCTCCATAGCCGCAACACGGGTCAAGAGGAGGTTCTTCCTCCTGGCCTGCTGCCTCTGCACCGGCTTCAGTGGCGCAAAAGTGGCCACACCCGCCGCACGGGTCTGCATGGCTGCCTGCATGGTTCCTCTCCCACTCTAAGCGGCAGGGGTGAGGATAGAAGAGGCCAGGGGATGCCGCGAGTGGTAACATGAGGCAGCCACCAGCGCAAGCAACCAGGGTCATGGTGGGCAGTGCCTGAATGCGCTGGGAAGCGCATTGTCCACGCCGGGCAGTCTACCCCCCTTGTATGACCGATTTGTGAGGTTCGCGGGCCGACATCGCGAAGATGGGCCTTCGGCAAGGCCCGAGGCAGTGGCGGCTGGCCCTCCTGCTGGCCTGCGTCTCCCTGGCCTCGGCGGACGAGGTGCGAGCGCTACTTACGATCCACCAGGCCCAGAATGCCTCGTGTATCGACCAAAGCCCGCCCCGAAACACAGTTGCAAGAGCGGCGGCGGCGCCTCGCGGCGGCGGCAGAGCGGCAGCCGGCGCGCCTCGAGGCGCTGGGTCTCTGCCAGCCCTACACCCCTCTTTGTCGCCCCTTCCCACCACCATTTCTGCACGCGCCCCTGCCCTCCCCAGGTGCCGACCCGGGCGTACCGCGGCCTATGGGGCGGCCTGTTCCAGCAACAGGCGGCGCGCCCCGCGGCGGGAGGCGGCCTGCGCGAGGCGCTGGCGGGGCTGCAGGCCAAGCTGGCGGCCCGGCTGGAGGGCGCCGACGCCTCGCTGGCAGCCCACCGCGCCTCGCTGGAAGAAAGGTTCCGCACCCAGCTCAACCTGACGCTCGCGCTGCTAGACGGCGGTGGCGGCGGTACCGCCGCCGCCTCGCTGCTCGCCCGGCTGGAGCAGCTGCACGGCCAGCTGCTGCGCGACTGGAGCTCCGCCGACGCGCAGCAGCTGGCGGCGCTGGCCCTGGTGCAGGGGTGGGCACTGGGGGCAGTGGTGGCGGGGCGCGGCGCCGCCGCCTCCGCGCTGGCCGGCGGCGCCGGCGGTGGCGGCGGCCAGCCCGGCATGCTCAGCCTGCAGCGCGCGGCAGAGCCCGTGGCGGAGCCGGCCTGGGCCTCCTTCCGGCCCCACACCTGCCTGCGCCTGCAAAACTTTGGCAACGCAGAGGGATACAGCGCCGCCGTGCTTGGCGCCGGCCCCTGCGCAGCCACGCCGGGGGCCCCGCAGCCCGCCCACGCGGCCGCCAGCGGCGAGGCACTGCGCTGGGGCAGCCGCGCCTCCTTCCTGCTAGACTGCTCCCCCGGCGACGGCAGCGAGAGCGGCGGCGGCGGCGGCGACGACGGTGGCGGCGGCGGCGGCGCCCTGGGCGGCCTGCTGCAGGCGGCGGGCGCGGCGGCGGCGACCTCGGTGGCCGCTGCGCTCGACCCCGCCACCACCTGCCGCGCGGCGGTGGGCAGCGACGGCGGCGCGGCTGCCCTGCTGGAGCGCGGCTTTGAGCGGCCGCTGCTGGGGGCGCCCAGGCTGGATGCGCTGCACGTCCGCATCTGCAACAAGTGAGGCGCCCTGCCCGCTCCTGCCCGCTGTCCAGGCGCGCTCACGCTTGCTTAGAGGCACTCATGCCTCACCGCGGCGCAGCCTTGTGCCGTCGAGGCGTGCTCGGGCTTGCTGACGGGGCACACCCAGGCCCGCCGCGGCGCAGCCTTGTTGCTTGCCTCGCCTGTTCATCCCCGCATGCCGCGGGCGACACTCGACACCCTCCCTCCGCGCCCCGTGTGCCTCTTGCTTGTGCAGGGCGCCGTCCAGCCTGCAGTACCCCGCCGCACTGTCCCGCGGCCCCGCCATCCGCCTGTCCGGCCTCAAGCTCAACGGCCGCCCGCTGCTGCCCGGCGCGCTGCTGGCCAGCCAGGCGGCGGCCGCCGATGGCTGCCTGGCTCGCCTGTACCGCCTCAGCGGCAGGGCCATGCACGGCGGCTACGTGCTGAGCGGCTGGGTGCAGCTGGGCGAGAAGCCAGGCGGCGGCTCTGGCTGCTCTGGCGGCGGCGGCGGCGGCGGCGGTACCGCCGGGTTTGGGGTTGGCGAGATGGCCAGCCTGGAGGTATCCCTGGGGCAGTACTCCCAGCTGGAGGCCGCCGCCTCGCGCCTGCTGGGCGGCGCGGCGCAGCAGGCGGGCGGCGCGCCGTGAGCGCGCCCCCGCCCGCGCCCCTCTCACGCGTGAACACCTGCTGGCTTGCATGCAACTATTTGTTTCCTGACGCCCGACGCTGGCGGAAGCTTACACTCGCTCTCTCAATCAATCAATCACCACTATTTCAATCGCCCTTCTCCTTCTTCTTCCCTACTTGTAAATCGCAGCACCGCGCCAGGTGCCGCCGAGCCCCGTGGCGGGCCCCGCGGCAGCAGCCACAGCGCAAAGCCGTTGCCGGCAGAGGGCAGCGCGTGGTCGGCAGCCAGCACCGCCGCCGGGCGGCGGAACGCATTCATGCGGCTCTCCACGTCCACGCCGCCGCACAGGCCGCCGCCGTCGCCGTCGCTGCCGCTGCCGCCGCTGCTGCCCTGCTCGCCGCGTGGACCGGTGCCGGCAGCGGCGCCACAGCCTGCCAGCACGTGTGCGCACAGCTGCCGCGCCCGGTGCATCGCCTCTTCATTGAAGTCGGTGAAGCAGCACACCAGCGGGCCGCTGCTGCCGCCTCCGCCGCCTCCGCCTCCGCCGCCGCTGCCGCCGCCACTGTCGCTTGTATGCCCGGCGGTGGTGACGTCGCCTGCGGCTGGGCGCGGGACCAGCTGCTGCATGGCTTCCGCCAGGTGCCGCAGTGTGGGCACCCAACTCACGTATGCGGCCAGCCCTGCAGCAGCGGGCGGGGCGGGGCGAGATGAGGGGAGGCAGGCCCGCAGCGCCATGAGGCACACTCCTGCCCTGGTGCTGCCTGCTGGCTGTCGGCGCTCCAGGCATACTCCCAACTTGCGCACCCACGATGCCCCGCCTCCTCCCTGCCCCCACCCTGGCTTGCCCTCCTCACCCGCATTCAGCGCCACCACGACGTGCGGAGCGCCGTGCCGCTGCGCCAGCTCAGCAGCCAGCTCGTGATAGGCGCCTCGCCAGAACCCCAGCGTCTGGCTGCCAGCCGGCACCTCCCCGGCCGCCGGCGGAGGCTGCTGCCGGGCGCAGCTGCAGCCGGCGGCGCCGCAGGTGCCTGCCGCGGGGGCGGGCACGCGCACGCTCCTGCCGTGCGCCCAAGCGGGCACCTGAGGACCAACGAGGTGCAGCTCGATGCCTTGCTGCTGCGGCAGCAGGCAGCCAAGCTCCAGCAGCAGCGGCCAGCCATCCAGCTCCCTCTGCGGCCCCAGCAGGTGTATCACCAGCCGCCGCGGCTGCGGCGGCGCCTCTGGCCGCCGCCCCGCCTCGCCGCCCCACGCCAGCGGCTGGCCGGCCGCCGGGCTTGCCGCCTGCCGCCGCTGCGCCTCGGGCAGCTGCGCCACCAGCTGCTGCTGCTGCAGGCGCAGGACCGCCGCATAGGTGGTCAGCGCCGCATCCAGAAGCAGTGCGGCAGGAGAGTCGAGGGGCAGGCCACGCAGGCGGTAATAGGCAGCCCAGTCGGCGGGAGGAGGCGCCGCTGTCGCGGCCTGCACGGCAGCACGGCAGCAGGGGTGCGGGCGTGGCGTGGCGGCTCGGGTGTTCAGTCGGTTCACACACCAGGGCTGCCAGTCCCAAACAGCCAGGCATCGCTCTACGGCAGCAGGAGGCGCACAAGGCTGGCCGGCCTGCTGGGCCGCCGCCATCATGTGCCTAGGAGCAAGCAAGCCAGGCCGCTGAGCTGGCGACAGTAGGATCGGGCCAAGGCAGAGGCAGAAGCAGAGGCGGAGCCTCACCCGGGATGTTAGGCAGGGTGCCTGGCCTGCAGGCAGGCCCAGCCAGCCGCCCAGCCGCTGCTTGAGCTCGTCCCGGCTGATGTGCGTCTGTGGCGGGCCTCCCGGCGGCAGCAGCTGGCGCAGCAGCGGGGCGTGCTCGCCCCACGGCGCCGCCCCTGGGCCGCCGCCACCACCGCATGGGCACTCGCGCTGCCAGGGCCCCACGCCGTGCAGGCCCAGGCGCAGCAGCCAGGCGCAGGGCTGCTGGTGGTGGGTGGCGGGGGCCCAGGGGAACAGGTGACTCTCCAGCTCCTGCAGCCACACGGGGACATGCATGGCACACGCATCTTGCAGAGCGCCAGCAGGTGAGGGGGCAGGCACACAGACCTGAGCTCCACACCAGAAAGCGGCCTGCCAAAGGCCCGCTGGCAGCGGCGCCAGTCACCTGGCGCCTCGCCGCCTGCGCCGCCATGCGCCCGCACTCCTCGCCGTGCCCCAGCTGCTCCCGGTGCAGGCGCAGGTGCTTGGCTGAGCAGTAGGCGAACACCCCGCACCCAGGGCAGGCCAGGGGCTGGACCGTGGGCCGGCCACACACCTGAGTGTGCAGAGGGCGCGAGCAGAAGAGGTGTTGGGGGGTGCAGTCGGAGCCCGCCGCTGGCGGTGGTCCAGGAAGCCTGGCGGCGTGGACGTCATGGCGGCCTGGCAATGAACACCTCACCCCCTTACACCCGTCACGCCAGGGGCTGCACCGGATGCCAGACGGGCTGCCGCAACAAACCTGGCAGCAGAGTGTGGCCGCAGCATCGGATGTTGGGGTGGACATGCGCTGCCCGCCGCGTCTGTAAAGCGATCCTGCCGATGCTGTCCGCCGAATGCCTCGCCAAGTCAAATGGCGTTGCATGGGGCAAGCCAGGTGGCAAGCCACCCGCATTTGGTTGGAAGGGTAGCCTCTGCCTGCCCCTTGCCATCGTCAGCCTGCTTCCAGCAGTCATGGCGTCTGCCAAGGAGGGGACGGGCAAGGAGAGGCGGCCGGTGCGGCCCGTGGTGCTGGCCGTGGGCGGCCTCTGCCTGGTCGGCCTGGTGTTTGCGCTGTCCAGCAGCGGCAGCAGCGGTGCGGATGGCGCCCAGTTCATGCAGGCGCCGCAGCAGGCTTCAGCGCGCCAGCTGCTGCAGCCGGGTGCTCTGCAGGCTCGCAGCCGCGTGCAGCCAACCCCGGAGTGGGGGCCCCGGTGGCACGGGAGCAGCAAGCGGGGCGGCAAGTACGTGGTGACCAGCGTCATGGGGCTGGATCCCGAGCGCCTCAACATCTTTGTCAAGTCGCTGCGGCGCTACTCCCCCGCCACCCGCCTGGTGGTGTTTGTGGAGGAGAACACCAAGCACCAGCTGCTGGAGGACAACGACGCAGAGGTCATCCCCTTCAAGATGAGCGAGGACTCGGCCCTGGTGCTCTACAGGTGCGCCGGCGGTGGGGCCCCGCCGCGGGCGGCAGGCGGGTGGCGACACGCGCCGCCGCACCTGCCGCGGCGCCGGCCGCCTCGCGCCCCGCCCACCACCTGCAATCCGGCCGGCCGCCTGGCACGCATGCAGCAGCTACAGCCGGGCCCGCGCGGCGCCGCCAGCAGGCCGCACCACCACAGCTGTTGGCACAGCTGGCAGCAACCACACGCATCTTTCCCCCCCGCAACCGCCGCTGAACCGCCCCGCCGCGCCGGCGCCCACCCCGCCCTCTCGCCGTCGCCTGCCGCCGCCTTCCCATGCACGCCTATGGCCGCCGCCGCCGCTCACCGCCGCCTTGCGCGTGCCGCCTGTACCGCAGGTTTGAGCTGTACAAGCAGTACCTGGGGGAGCTGCTGGTGAGGGACCCAGAGGCCGGGGTCGTCCTCACCGACTCCCGAGACGTGCTGATCCAGTCAGACCCCTGGGCTGACCCCTTTGTGCAGCAGCTGGTGGATGAGGTGGGTCAGTGGGTGGTGCGGTGGCGGCGTGCAGTGGTGTGTTGTGGCGGCGGCGTGTGGTGCAGCAGGGGGTGGGATGGGCGCGGTGCGAGCCGCATGTGTGTGTGTGTGTGTGTGTGTGGTGGAGCGGAGCGCAAAGCGCAGGCTGGCTCTGCCCGGGGCTACGCCGGTCGGCAGCGGCGGCGGCGCCGCTGCTGGCTGGCGGCTGGCTGTGCCGCCGCTGCCGGCGGCCCTGCGCCCCGCACCTCTCCCGCCTGCCACCTCTCCCGCCTGCCACCGCTTCTGCCTGCGGCTCCCGCCTGACGCCGCCCCCGCAGGACTCGATGCTGTTCAGCCTGGAGGGCGGGCTGGCGGTGGGGGAGGTGCCCATCCGGGCGCAGCCCCAGAACGCCCACTGGGTGGACACGTGCTTTGGGGAGGAGGTGCTGCGCAAGGTCGGGGACGGCGCCATCTCGTGCGCCGGCATCACCATCGGCAGCGTGTCGGCCGTGCACGCCTACATCGTGCAGCTGCTGCAGACGGTGTACCGGGGAGG
>NW_005435081.1:1200837-1202736 GCF_000147415.1 Chlorella variabilis | reverse complement strand
GCGGGGGGGCGTGTGCGGGGTGGCGCGTGCGGGGGGCGTGTGCGGGGTGGGAGGCAGGCAGCGGCGTGGCGCAGGAAGCAGCGGCCGGCGGCTCTGCCGTGTGCCGCCGGCTGGAGGGCCGCCCCGGCGTCCGCGCGCCGCGGGCCGGCTCCGTCCTCCCGGCGCTGTTGTGTGATGGTGTGGTGTGCCGCCGCCCTGTGCCGCTGCCTGTACCGGCTGTACCGCAGGAAGTACGGCAGCGACCAGGCCACCCACAACTACATGCTCCACTACCTGGGCCCCCGCGGCCGCCTCAAGTTCCCGTACCACATGCGCCGCAACTGGGACTCGCCCGTACACACGGCGGGTGCGCGGCGCGGGGCAGGGCTGGCGGGGTGGGGTGGGAGCGGCGGGCAGGGCCTTCCTACCACCATCCCTGTCCCCTCCCCGTCTCCCTCCCTCCCGCCCTGTCTCCCTCCCTGCAGCACAGACACGCACACACGCACCCTCCCCCCCCCATGCCACCGCTGCCGCAGGCTACGGCTGGCCCATCGTGATTGACAAGGACGGCGTGTACCGCCGCGTGAACGGCAGCGTACCGCCCATTGTGCACCAGTACGACCGCGCCTTTGAGGCCACCAAGGTGTGCCCTGGTTCTGCCTGCATCCCTGGGGCCTGGTGTGCCCGCGGCTGCGCGGGGGCTGCGCGGGGGCGGCCCGCCCGGAAGCCTGGGTGGCGGCAAGGCGGCTCTGCGCGCGCGCCTGGGCAGCTGGCACTCAGCTCGGCAGCTTAGTCGGCGGGCCGGCCCGGCCTGGGCCCGGCCTGCCATCGCCCTGCTTGCCACCCGCACCGGCACCACCACCTTCCACCGCCCACCCACCGTGCACCACCGCCTGCCTCTCACAACTCCTGCCTCGCCCCCTTCCCTGCCCTGCCCTCGCCTCCGCCCTGCAGGTCTATCTGGCCATGTACCCGCTGCGGAGCGAGGAGTATGTGTGGCAGGGCCCCGACTGCGTGAAGAACCTGCTCCTCGACTCCGTCAAGCAGTGCCCCCCCGAGGATGGCAAGGGCGGGGACAAGGGCAAGGCCGAGGGCGGCAAGCCCGCGGCGCAGGCGGCGCAGGCGGACAAGGAGGCGGCGGCGGCCGAGGCTGCGATGGAGGCTGAGGCAGCGGCAGAGGAGGCGAGATAGAAGTTCAAAGGAACTCAACCAGCCCTTGCAAACTCAAAACACTGACTCCTGTCCCCTCCTGACTCATGCACCTCTCCTTGTGGTCGTGGATGTGCCCCCTTCCCCGAACTATAAACATGTATGATACATCCCCTTGGCTGGCACCGGCCTGCCACATGGCAGCCTCAGAGCCGAGACCCCCGGCAGGATGCAAGCACATGATCACACAACCGTGACACTGTCGCATTCGAATCATGGACAATTCAATCAGAATGTGTCCCAACAGAACTGCCAACTGCTGCAGGCACTCTCCACCCGGGCCATGGCTGACGGCCCCGGCGCCTCGTCGCTGCCGCAGGCAGAGCTGGTCTTCCTGCCTGCCTGCCCTGCGCTGCTGCCGCTTGCCTTCCCTCATCTGACCCTGTGCAGCCTTCGCAGCCGGTGGCTCTACTCCGGCGGCATGTCCAGGGAAATGAAGCGGTACCGTCTGCTGCACTCCTCTGGACCCTTCCTGTACAGCTGCAGCCTGGCAGCAGCCTCCCTCCAGTTCTAAACTCCACTTTTGCCACAGCACCCATGGGGGTTCCGGCTTGTGTAACGTTACCAAGACAAGGCTGCAAAGACAAATGCACAGCTGCCAGCAGGCGTGGCAGCGGGGAAATCAGAAAGGTGGCGGGAGAGAGGAAAGGGTGGCAGACAACAAGGTGTTTTGGTGAAGGGAGCAGCGCATCAGAGAGGTTGAGGTGGGGA
>NW_005435081.1:1182793-1195123 GCF_000147415.1 Chlorella variabilis | reverse complement strand
CCGGTTGTTGCAGGCGGTGGACACGCTGGCGGTGGAGCTCAGGCAGCCGTTGCACGTGCTTTGCACATCTGCAAGGCGGTGCGGGGCACGGCGGGCGGCGCGGGTCAGCCGGTGCGGCGGGGCACGCAGGGAGGCCCCACGTCAGCCTGCCGGTGCAGCGGAAGGTACCGCAGAGCAGCACAGCATTAGCACAGCATTTTCCGTGAGGGCAAGTTTCAACACAAGGGCAGCAATGCGTGCGCAGCCACACCCCGGGGCCCTGCCATGTGTACCCGCTGGACGGTGCAGCGTCGGCAGCCACATGCGGCAGGCCGGCTAGCTGCTCACAGTAGAGGGAGTTTTGGATGGAAATCTTGTAGTTGGCGGGGCAGCTCACGGTGATGGTGCCGCCGTCTGTGGTAATGGGACTGGAGCTCATCGCCGCACAAGTCCAGTGGACGACGCCCAGCTTGACAACGAAAACGCACCTGCATGCATGCATGCATGCAACGCGTCGCGGCACGTGCGTGACGGCGGTATGCTGATGCATGGCAGCAGGCCGGCGCCGGTGCGGGATGGGAAGCGGGCCCAGCCCAGCCAGGCCAGCGAGGAGCGGGCCAGCCATCCTGGCAGCCAGCCACTCACGGGTCGTAGGTGCACATGTAGCTTGCGGCAGGGTTAAAGAATGGGTTGGCGGCGCCGCCGCCCCACAGGATGCCGCAGCTGCTCTTGCCGGTGCATGCGGTGCGGATGTTGGCCATGCCCGCAGCGTCGCAGGCGCAGGTGGCCGAGCCGGTGTACGAAGTCGCCTCGATCCTGACAAAGGTGCCAGGCGTGGGGCAGGAAAGGACTGTCATGGCGGCACCGTCGTTGCCCTTGCTGACGTTCCAGCTGGGGTCGATCTGCTGCAGCGCGCGGCCCCTGTGGGCGGCCGTGGCGTGCCTGACGGCGCGGTGACGGGCGCAGGCAGGCGCCGCCGCCAGGCACAGCAGCGCCAGGGCGAATGCCAGGGCCGAAGCCCGCATGGTGTGACCTGCGCGCAGTCAGCAGGATGTGCTGGGAGGGCGAGAATCAGGGGGGCGGGCCGCACGGGGTTCACGCGAGGACCCCCGTCCCGCTAGGACCTCGTCGCGGCCGGGCTCTGCACAGGGTGCGTACACACATACCACGCCCTCCTGCTATGCCCAGCTCACCCTGCGAGGCTGGGGAACCGCCAGGGGCCTGCGAGGACGGATGCAAGGCGGCTAGCGGGGGGAGCAGCTGCAAGCTGCAGGTATGCGCCTCCAAGCGTCCTCCGACTGATGCGGCGCCTCGGCGGCCGATCAGGCAGCAAGGCAGTGCTCCAGGGAGACCACCGTGCCGCGGGGGTAGGGCGGCGCTAGGGCAGGCCCTCCCTCGACAGGGTGTGAGATAGCCCGGAGTCCTCTGACTCCTGAATGACTCCTAAGTCGGCGGGCCGCGCGATTACGTTTTTATCTGCTCTTGCATCTCAGCTTCTCCTTCAATCGTACTGACAGGAACCGCAGCCTTGTGCTTTCACAGCGTTACCTGATTATGCAGGTCAGTCAGAAGGGATGGGATGCGATCGGACAGTGGATGCTGGGGCCCGGGGGAGGGTGGCTGTCGCCGCTGCCGCTACGCCCCCTGAGCCGCCAGGGGCCCGGCTCCAGCCCCTGGAAGCATCGGTCACAGCCCCTGGAACCATCTCCCTTGGACGTTTCCATGCCAACAACGCTGAAGTGTTGTATCTATCCTCCGATGCCCAGAGGCGTGGGCAGCAGGGAGCCACTCCTCTCATGCGAGCCACGCAGCGCACAACATGGGGCGGGAGAGGGAGGGAGGGAGGAGCCGGCGCAAGCTGCTTGCACCCAGCGGTGCACATTGGTTCAACTTGAGGCGCCTGGGGCAGCAGATGATGGCAATTAAGAGGGGGGCTGCCGTGCACGGCAGGTTGGTGCCTGGCAGCCCCATCCGCCATGCCGCAACCGCCATGCCGCAACCGCACCAACGGGGTTGCTGCCGCCCTGTTTAGGCTGTAAGGAGTGCCACGGACGTGGTATTGACGCGCCTTTACAGGGTGTGGACCCTTTGCGACCATGGTGGTGGGCGGCGGCATATCCCCCCCGCCTACCAGACGGATGCGCTGTGACCACAGCACGGGCTTCGCCAGCCGGCACCGCGTAAATCCGGGCACTCTGGCATTCTTCACGCCTCGCCCGTCCTTCACACCAAAGCAGCTGCCCAATTCACTGTGGTGGCTCCGCACGGCTGTGCACCCCTTGCCATCTGCATCACGGAGGCCTCCGCTCAAACGACAACCAAGACAGCCCTTGGCTAAGCGTGCCGACGAATGGCGCTACACCAGCGGACATCCGCAGCGGCCCTGCTAGCCGCCTGCCTCGCCGCCGCCGCCGCCGCTGCGCCTGTCGGTGACGGGGCGGTGAATGCCTACGGCCAGCCCCTGCTCACCCCCAGCACATTCACCATGCGAGGCAGACAAGTCTTTTACGAGATACCAGCAGCCCCAATCTTGGGTGTCCTAGCCATGATGCACGGCTGCGCCCATGATGCATCCGACTTTTGGCCCCGCGACGCTTCAGCCTGCCCAGAGTGCGATGGTGCGCTGGCAGGCAGTGGTGGCCACTCCGCACAGCTGCCTGAGACTGCTGCTGCCAGACTGAGCAACAAGAATCAGCCAGTGCCTGCCTGCCTGCAGGCCTGCCAGAGGAGGTGGCGCACACCAAGCAGGCGCTCGCCCGCGGCTATGCCGCCATTGCCGTGGACGCCTCTGACGCCACCCGCTGCTTCGGCTGGCATGCGGACGGCGAGGACGTGGCGGCGATACTGCAGCACTGGATCAAGCAGAACAACTTTACGGTGCGCCAAAAAACTGAGGCGGCTGAAGCGGGCGGTGGGTGCACCGCTGGGGGGCGGCTGGGCTGCAGCCGGGGGCTGCGCTGCCGGGCGCCGGCCTCACTATGACTAGTCCTAGTACTAGCACCTTGGCAGCGTCCAATGCCCCACCGCGGCCTGGGCCCCTCTGTGTGCAGGCCAAGCCCCTGTATCTGGTGGGCGTCTCAGCGGGCGCCTCCCTGGTGCTCAAGCTGCCCAGGCTGCTGCGGGTGCACGGCGTCATCTCAGGTGCGCGTCCGGCGCGGCGGCGGCTGGCCCCTGGGCAGGAGCCGGCTGGTGGTTGTCACGCCCCACAAAGCGCCAGCGCCTGCATGCAGCTCCGTGGCTAAAGCTGCCACGCCCGCCCGCCCGCCCCGGCCCAGCCCACGCCGAGGCTGAGCCCGCCGCCGCTGCCGCCACGCCGGCCGTGCCTTGCCCGACTGACGTGCAGAGGTGCTGGGCGTGCAGCTGGATGCGTGGGGGATGGAGGAGCTGGGCGCCGCCTTCCCGCCCACCGCCTACGTCAGCATGCCGCGGGATGCGCGCACCGCCGCGCGCATCGCGGACAACCAGCTGCTGCTGCGCCGCTACGGCGTGCCCACCGATGTGCTGCTGGTGAGGGGTTGCAGTCATCGCTTTTGGCGGGGTGTTGGGGCTGCAGCACATGCTCAGCTGCATGCTTCGACCCCGCCTCCGCAACCACCCGCCGCCCTTTCCCCGCCACTGCCGCCCCTGCCAGGTGCAACCCCAGCCCTTCACCTCAGACTTTCTTTCCAACCGCTCCGCCCTCTTCTCACCTGAGCTGGCCGCCAAGGTGGTGGCGGCGCTGCGCGCCACCGGGCTGTTGGACGGGGCGGGCGTACTGCTGCAGGACCCGAGGTACACCGCGCTGCCGTGGCGCGCCCGCGTGGCGGCGGCGGTGCCCGAGCTGGCGGCTGGCGCTGGGGACTCGCTCGTGGCGGACGCCTCGCACGTGGGAGGTGAGCAGGTGGCTCGGCATGCACGCCTGTCCTCGCGACGGCCCTGAAGGCGCAGGGCAGGGAGCAGCGCTGGTTTGGAAAGCGCATGCACCATGATCCGCCCGGCAATCCCGCCACGAGGCGCACCCCAATGAGAGTGTGCTCTCTCTGGCGCCCGCCACGCGCCAACTTCCTACCAATACAAACAACGACTGGTCGCCACCCGTACCTCCCTCCCTGCCTTGCAGAGGAGCTGAACCGCGCGTACGCGATGCACGAGATTGTGGGGGACCACCTGACCGCCTGCCTGGCGTGGCTGGAGGCGCGCGGCACGCTGCCGCTGGCCGGCCTGGCGCAGCAGTTTGCGGCGGCGAGGCTGCCGGGCCCCAGGCTGCGAGACCTGTCGCCGCGGCGGCTGGGCATGCTGCCCATGCGGCGGCGGCGGTGATGGCGGGCGCTGCACGCTGGGGCAGTGGCAGGGCAGCCAAGGCCTCCCACTGGCAGCCGCCTGTGTGGGCTGAAGTCCATTGAATGCCTCAAAGACAAGCTTGATGCCTGAAACCGACTGATGTGTGTCAGGCCTCAGGCCAGAGCAGGCTCAGAGCGGATGGAGCAGGCAGCGCTGGGGCCGCCGCCATCTCCTGGCAGGCTCAGCCGCCGCCGCCGCCGCTGCCGCCGCTGCCGCCCGCCGCGCGGGCCAGCACCCAGCTGACCACCTGCGCCGTTGCCGCGGCCCGTATGGCCGGCACATCCTGCAGCAGCTGGTGCTGCGCGCCCTCCACCACCCGCACCGTCTTGTCGGCGCTGGCGGCGCGCCGCCCCAGCTCCAGGCTGTTGGCCGGGTCGGAGCGTGAGTCCAGCTCGCCGTGCAGCACCTGCACTCAACGCGCATGGCATGCCGCACAAGAGCCAGCACAGCAGCAAGGCTGTGAGAGACTGCGAGAGGCGGGGGCCCAAGCCACTCCAGCGAGCGCGCCTGACGTTGTGGCGCCAACAGGAGCAGCAGGCACAGCAGGCCAGGGGTGCGAGCCGGGCGTGGGAGGCGCGGTGGCGCACCAGGAGCGGCAGGTGCAGCCCCTCCAGCCCTGCTGCCACGGCGTCGCAGGCAGCCAACACCTCCGCGGACAAGCCGATGCGTGGGCGGTCGAACACGACCAGAGGGTCCTGCAGGGGCGGCAGGCGCGCGGGGCAAAGGAGCGGGCAAAACAAAAGCATTGATTACAAACACAAGCATCGATTACTTTCAGGCTGCGGCAGGACAGTACGGTGTGCTGGCTGGGAGCAGAGGGATCTCCGTCCTCGTGGGGAGCTAGCCACCCGCCTGCTTGGCCCGGGCCGCAAACTCTTGGTCGCCAAAGGCGCGCTCAAAGCCCTGGCGGATGCTGTCGTCTGGCACCGGCAGGCTGTGTGCAGGCAGGGGCGGGGGCAGGGGAAGGGGAGGGGTGGGCAGGTGGCTGCCTAGCTTCTTAAACAGACAAAGAAGCCAAGTGAGCATGCCTCCCGCCGTGCCAGCCAGAAAGCAGCGGCGGCGGGGGCTCACGTGGGGAAGAGTCGCGCCAGCAGGCGCAGCACCCACACCACGGGGGCCGGCGGCAGCACCGCCGCCGACACGCGCACCACGGGGCCCAGCAGCACCAGGCCCGCCAGCTGCGGGCGTGAAGGGTGGGGGGTGGGAGCGGCCCGGCTGCGGGTCAGGTCAGGCTTGGGTGAAAGCCGAGGGCAAGCGGGGGCACTGGGCTCTACCAGCCTGCAACCGTGGAATAGGGCCTCCCGCCCTCCCTCCCGTGCAGGCCTGCGCCGCCCACCTGCCGCTGCAGGTCGGGCTGGAGCTGCAGCAGGCGCAGCACAATGGTGCCGTCCATCGACTCCCCCGCCAGGAAGGCGGGCACTGCAGGGCGCCGCCGCCGCGCCCAGTCCAGCACCTGCGCCGCATCGGCGCACAAGTCTGCCATGCGGCGGGCATAGCCGCGCATGCCGCCCAGCGCCTCGCTACGGCCGTGGCCCTGCAGATCAAAGGCCACCACCTCGATGCCTGCAAGGGGTGGGGGCGGGCCAGAGAAGCATTTACAAAGAGGGCGCCGCTGCCGCCGTCGGCGGCAGTGGGGCGGGACGAGGGCGCACCTTGCTGGGCAGCTTGCGAGGCCAGCTCGCTGAAGTAAACACTGTGCCAGGAGAATCCGTGCACAACCACGAGCACCGCCTGGAGCTGCGTGCCTGCGGGGAAGGGGCAGTGTCGGAGGCTCGTGGCATCAGCGAGCTCTCGGGCTTGCGGTCAACATCTGCGCTGCGTCAAAATCTGAGAGCCAAGTTACCTTCACGGGGCTCCCACACCCTCACGAACAACCTCAGCCCGCGGCCATTCTCCAGCCATTCGAAGCCCGTGGCCGTGTCTTCCATTGCGGCAGCCATGGGTGGAGTGCAGGACAGAGAAGGATGAGTGACCCCAGGACAGCGCTCAAGGTCAGCGCCAACAGCGGGAGGCGGGACCGGCATCCCTCCTCACAATGCAACCCCGGCAATCTCATCGCCCCTGGCATGCCAAAGGTTCCACCGGACCTGCAGGAAGTGCTCTCAAACAGTAAGGGTGCTTGGACAACTGACTTGACGCCACTGCGACACGCTTGCCAGCTGGCCGGGCGCCGGCGCCATGCTGGGCATGCTAGGTGCCGAGCGCACCCTTCCCTGTTCCCTTGCAGGAAGCAGCAAACGATCTGTTTCTTCTGTAGCAGTAGCTCAGAGCCGAACGGCGGGCGCCGCAGAGGAGCAGGTGCGATGTGGAAACGAGATGTCGCCAGGGCCCCTCCATTGGGCGCGGTGGCCATGTTGCAACGCTTTTACCGAGCTTATGACGCCAAATATCACCGTCCAAGGCGTCGGATCGCCCCAGCAACCCCCAGCTACCCAGACAGTTGCGCCCTCAATCCAACGCAATCTCGTCCCCCGCTGCCCGCAGGAGGCTGTGGCAGGCGTGCAGGGAGCATTTACAACCTCTTCGGGCCGCCGCACAGCCGCGACGGCAGAGAAGAGCACCCCCGACTGGCGGCGGGCGGCGACGCCCCGGCAGCGTGGGACGAGCAGCAGCAGCAGCAGCATGCTGCCGCGGCAACAGCACCGGGCGGCCTGGAGCGCTGCCCTGGCCGTGGTGGCGTGCTTGGGCCTTGCGGCGGCGCCCCTGGCAGCTCACGCGGCCGTCAAGCTTGGTGGCGACACAGACATGGAGGGCAGCAGCCTGCTCACGCCCACCCGAGGCGAGGTCATGGGGCGGACGTTCTACTTTGAGATCCCTCACAACCCTGTTGGCGTGCTCTTCATGGCCCACGGCTGCGTGCACGACGCCGCCGACTTCTGGCCACCCAGCAAGGCCTGCCCCGAGTGCTCAGGTGGGGACTTGGCCCGGCACCCCCGAGCGCCGCCCTCACGCCGCTGACACTAACCGCCGCCGCTGCGAGTATGCGCCTGGCTGAGCGCAGTGGGCTGCCTGCCTGCCTGCCTGCAGGCCTGCCCGAGGAGGTGTCTCACACCAAGCAGGCGCTGGCGCGGGGCTACGCCGTGCTGGCTGTTGACTCCAAGGATCGGGACCCCATGAGCCGCTGCTACTCGTGAGACTGGCAGCCGCCGCCGCCGGCACGCAGCCGCAGCAACTGCGCGGCCGTGTGCTGATGTGTGCTGCTCATGGTTGCGTGACCGGGGCCCAGGGTCCAGGCCGCTGGCCTTTGGGCGCACATGGGGCCGCTGGTATCTCATCATGTGATCCCCACGGTACCGCCGCCTGCAGGTATGGGGAGGACAAGTGGGGAGTCAAGTATGTGCTGGAGAACTGGATGAGGCAGTACAGCCTCCAGGCGCTGCCCGTCTTTGGGCTGGGCATCTCCGCTGGCGCCTCCTTTGTGCTGCGCCTGCCCAAGCTCACCCGCGTCAACGGAATCATCTCGGGTGCGGCGCCGCCCTGCCTCAAGCCGCCCCGCCCGCCGCCCGCGGTGGCCCGCCGCTGCCGGCGCGCGCCATGCAGCACAGGCTTGGTGCGGGCTGAGCTGGGCGCCGTTTTGCTGCGGCCCGGATGCGGCCTGACCGTTTTGCTGCGGCCTGGCGTTGGCTGGGGCCTGCCCTGGCTGCAGAGGTGCTGGGCGCCACCTACGAGACCTTCCCTGTGGACAACCTGGGGGCCACCTACCCGCCCACCATTTTCATCGACATGCAGAGAGACCGCAGTGAGCCCGCTGCCGCTGGCTGTGGGGCAGCTGCTCGAGCTGGCTGGGCAGCTGGCTGGGCAGGCTGGGCCTGGCGTGGGCACCTGCGAGTGGCCCTCTGCCGACTGGCCGCACCCCAGCGTGCAGTGCATCTGTGTGAGGCCAAACGCCAGGCTGAGGCGTTGCCTGCTGCTGTGCCCATCCCTTGCAGCAATGACAGCCCGCATCGCGCAGAGCATGCAGAAGCTCATGGAGAACAGCGTGCCCACCGCCAAGATTGCGGTAGGTGGCGCCCTCCCCCTCCTCTGCACCAAAAGGCCTGCCGGCTGCACGCTCACAGCTGCCTGCCGCTTCCCAGCCTCTCTGCCGGGAACGCGCGGCACGATGGCCTGCCCGGTGTGGCTGATGGCTCGGCGCGCTGTGCCTGCTGTGCCTGCTGCGCCTGCTGTGCAGGTGGACCCCCGCCCCGTCACCCGCTCCTTCTTTTCCGACCGCTCTGAGTTCATCTCGCCCGAGCTGTCCCGCCGGATCGTGAGCGGGCTGCACCAGATCGGCATGATCGACGACGCGGGCATGGTGACCTCCGACCCGCGGTACACCACGCAGGTACGGCCGGCGCCAGCTGGCGCCAGCTGGCGGCGCCCCCGCCCCGTGCACGCGCTTGCTCCTCTCTCCCTGTCTTCCGCCCCATCGGGGCTCTCAGCACGCTATAGCCGTGCGGGGGTCCTGCGGTATGTGTGCGCATGCACGACACCTGCCACACAATGCGGGTGGATGCGTGCCTGCCTCTCAGAAGCTGTCAACCTGTGGTGCAGCCGTGGCGGGACCAGCTGGCGGAGGTGTTGCCTGAGCTGGAGCCTGACACCGGCGAGACCGCGGGCCCCGCCTCCGACTGGGCCCTGATCAGCGGTGAGCGCCCAGGGCCGCCACCCCCCGCGCCTGGCGCTGCTCGGCGGCTGCCTGCACACACCTGTGCTGCGTGAGCGCCGGCTGACGCGTGCCTGCCCTCCTTCCTGGCCCATGCGACCTGGCCTGCGCGCCTCCACAGAGCAAATGAACCTGGCCTGGGCCACCCACGAGATTGTGGGGGACCACTTGGCCGCCAGCCTGGCGTGGCTGGAGTCGGAAGGCACCGCCGCCATCGACCAGCTCGAGCGGGAGCTGCAGGTGCCTGCCTGGCGCCGCCCGGCGCCGGTCCCTGGCCCTGCGTGGGACGAGGCTGCCGGCGATGGCTGCGCAAGCTGTGTAGCAAGTGCCACCTTTGTGTGTGTGTGTGTGTGTGTGTGTTGCCCCCAGTCATTCATGCCGCCCCTGGTGTGCGTGCTGCGGCGCCGCGCAGATCAAGCGGCAGACCGCCACGCTGTCGGCCGACCGGCAGCAGCAGCCGGAGATGCAGGACGACGAGGCGCTCAAGGAGGCGGCCAAGCAGGTGGGGGAGGGGGGGCGGCGCTCGCCCCGGCGCACTGTGCTGCTCCCCTGATGTCTGTGCCCTTGCCCAGTGGCAGGACCGCCACCTGCTGGTGGCAGCGCCTGGCTCCCGGGAGGGCTGCCTGCTGGTGGTATTGCTCGTTGACCAACGAGTCCTGAGCTGTACACCCTGCCCGGCCCTGGGTCTGGCCTGGCTGCAGGTGGCGGAGCAGCTGGCGACGACCACCGGGGAGCGGGACAACTGGGGTGACCTGTATGCCGCGTACGTGGCGTGGCTCAAGGCCAACCCCACCGCCGCCATCACCTTCCCCGCCTGGCGCGCCGCGTACGCGCCGGGGCGCATGGGCTACAAGGACGCGGCGCACGCTGCGGAGGAGCGGGCGGCGGCGCGCGCGGCGGCGGCGGCGGCAGGCGCGCGTGGCGAGGCGCTGCCGGGGGCGCGTGAGGCGCTCGGGGTGGCGCCGCAGCACACCTCCCTGTGAGGCGGCTGCTGGGAAGCAGGAGACGGCCCCCTCCGCGCCGCGTGCACTCCGTACCTGGCGTGCACCCAGTTTTGCTTTGTATGACTGCACTGCTGTACTCTTCCCTCGGTGGCGACCACCGCTGCCGCCCTCGCCGGCTGCCGCCAGCCGCTGGGGCGGCACCCACCACCCTGCCCGCCCCGCTTGCCCTGCACCGCCGCGCCTCTGCCATCTGAATCCCCCATACATGCTGTGATGGCACATCCTGATGTGACCCGAATGTAACCGGTGACTCTCAGTCAGTGGGCCAGCTGGCCTGCAGGCTCGGCTCCCGCCGGTTCCGCCTCCGCTCCGGCGGGACCTCCAGAACCAGGTCGTCTGGCAGGGGATGGGCCCCACCAACGGAATACCCACCTCAGTCATCCTCTCAAAGCTCCCTTGCCGCTGCAAGGTCCGCAATTGGGGGGCGCAGACGTCCGGAATCCTACTGCCCCAACACCCACAGACGTCTGGCAGACCTGCCCTGACCTCAACCGCGTTGTTCCTCGGTCCCCCCTGCTTTCGCATTTGATCTGACGATCGACGTGCCTCTCCTGCAGGCTAGCAGGCTTCCTTGAAGGTGGGAGCGACTGGCATGTGGGCGGGGGGGGACGGGGGCGGGGGCGAGGTTGTGCTATGTGCCCTGGGCGCCCCGCTACCTGCGACCAATCAATGCAGCAGCCTGTTGCCTGCGGGGCAGGCGTCACTGGCGGGTGCGCCTTTGTGCGCCAGGTTTCAACTCTGTCCGCCTTCGCTGCCTGCTGCAGCCCCGCCACGGCTCCCAAGCGCCCCTCTCCGCGATCCTGGCTGGTCACCGTGCGTGCCAAGCCGGATTGCCGACTTGCCAGGCCGTAGCCAGGCATGCCGCCGCCCGCGCGCCGCCGCGGCGGCGCCGCCACCGCCGCCCTGCTCCTTCTCGGCCTGCTGCTGCTGTCCGCCGGGCCGCGCCTGGCGGCGGCCAACCACGAGGAGGACGAGAGCCCCAGCCCTAGCCCCAGCCCCAGCCCAGAAGCCTCCGACGGTGGCGACGGCGACGACGCGCCCCCTCCCGCACCTCCATCAACCCCAGACGACGGCGACTTGGTGGATTCGGATGTCGACCTGGGAGACACCAACTCCACCCTGACCACCGCCAGCGACGAGGACGGCGGCGACGGCGACGGCACCCCCCCCGCGTACAGCGACAATGCGGAGGGCACGCCGCTGCTGACGCCCAGCACGGCGACCGTGGAGGGGCGGGAGGTGTATTACGAGGTGCCGCAGGACGCCAAGGGCCTGCTCGTCTTCTTCCACGGCTGCTACCACAACGCGTACGACTTCTGGCCCGAGCAGGAGGCCTGCCCCGAGTGCCGAGGTGAGGCGGCGGCCGGGTGGTTGTGTGGCTGCGCGGGCGAGGGAGGGGTGTGCGTGGGCCGGCGGGTGGCGGGGCGGCCCGCGGGGCAGCAGGCAGGCAGCGGCGGGCGGGGCAGCGGGGCAGGCCGCGGGCGGGCGGCTGCATGCCTGCCGGCCGCGGGCAGGTGCGCGGCCAGGTGTCCAGCCAGGTGCGGCTGCCGCGGAGCGCCGCCCACCTCCCCGCGGCCTCCACTGCCCCGCTCGCCTCCACGCCCCGCCCGCAGGCCTGCCCGAGGAGGTATCCCACACCAAGCAGGCGCTGGCCATGGGCTATGCCTTCGCCGCCATCAACTCGTTGGACCGGCGGGAGAAGGGCAAAGACATCAAGTGCTTCTCGTGAGCAGCCGCGCCGCCGCCGCCGCCGCCGCAGCTGCAGCAGCAGCGCGTGCTTCCGCTTGCATGCCGCTTTTGCGCCCCCCCCCCCCGCTGCGCTGGGGCTGGTGCGCCGCCGCCGGCCGCTGCCCGGGCCGGCGCCGGCTGTGTTGGGGGCTGGGGCTGGGGCAGGGTTAGGAGCGGGGGCTCCCCCAGGCATGGCTGCCCCTGCCCTGCATGCATGCATGCTGCTGCCGCCGGCTCCCCACTTCCAATCTCTCAGCCTCCCGCTGGCCCCCCTCCGGGAGCGTTCCCGCCAGCAGCCGCGGGCGCCGGCGCGCGCGGTTTCGCTGCCGGCCCCGCCGCCGCCGCCGCCGCTGGGGCGTCGTCCTCGTCCGTGTGTCCATGTTGCGCGTGCTGTGCGTGCTGCGTGCGCTGCGTGTGCTGCGCAGGTGGCTGGAGGACAGAGACACCGCCATCGAGGCGCTGCGCAAGCTGCCAGATGAGCTGGGCCTGGATGAGGTGGGCATGCATGGAGTGCTGCTGGGGGGGGAGGGGTGGGCGGGCGCTCACGCGTGCAGGTGTGGCGCGCCGCGTGCGGGCCGGCGCCGCGTGCGCGGCCACGGCTGCAGGCCGCCCGGCAGGGCGGCGCCCCTCGGCGCGGCCAGCCAGCCGCCCATC
>NW_005435081.1:1176131-1182743 GCF_000147415.1 Chlorella variabilis | reverse complement strand
CGGCGGGGTGGAGAGCTCTCGAGGGCAGCCAGGGAGGGCTGCGCGGGGGGCGCCGGATGACAGGCCAGCGCCATTCCTTGCCTCCAGCAAGCGCGCAGGCCTGGCAGACGGGACCCCACCTTGCCGGCGCCAGGCTGTCCACCTCATCAATGAACAGGATGGCGGGGCTGAGGGCGGCGGCCGCCTGGAACGCCGCCCGCAGCCGCTTCTCGCTCTCCCCCGCCCACTTGGACAGCGTGGCGGCGGGACTCAGGCACAGCAGCGGGGTGCCCGCCTCGGCCGCCAGCTTCTCAACCAGCATCGTCTTGCCTGCAGCCATGCCGCTCAGAAGCGCGCTCGGCAGCGGCACCAGTATTTTTTTGCACGAGCAGCGCTGATTTGGCGAGCATACAACCACACACAGACTCCTCTCCCATGCAGCAATGCAAGCGGCGGCCAGGCGAGCGGGGCGGCACTGGCGCTGGGTGCTGCACAATGGCCCAGCGCTGCCGAGCGCTGGCTGCGTCCTAGTAGTGAGCGGCCGCCCACCTGTGCCGGGTGCGCCGTGGAAAAGCAGGTTGCACTGCGGGCGGCGGATGCCGGTGAAGAGCTGCGGGAAGCGCATCGGCAGCAGCACCGCCTCCCGCAGCTCCTGCGGGCAGGTCAAGGCCAGGGCGCAGCTGAGCGCTGTGGGTGCGGGACAGAAGACCCGGTGCATGGGCAGGGATGAGGGGCCGGTGTAAGGGGCTGGCCAATCCAGCTGGCTGCAGGCAGCCACAGCAGGGCGGCGGCAGGAATGAACTCGCTTGCTTGATGGCCTGAAGGCCCACCACCTCATCCAGGCTGCCAGCCACCTCCTGCACACACTCCTGGGCCACAGCCGACAGCCGGCGCCGCTCCTGCGCCTGCTGCTGGCGGCCGGCGCCTGCCGTGCCGCGCGCCTCCAGCAGCCCCGCGCCGGCGCTGCGGCGCTGCGCGCCAAAGAGCCCGCCTCCTGCCGCTCCCTCCTCCCCCTCCTCCTCCTCCTCCCCTGTGTTCCGCGTGCCCTCTGCATCGTGTGACGAGTCGGCGCTGCACAGGCCGCCGCCCCGGGTCAGCCGCTCGACCGCCTGGCTGTAGGTGTCCTCCAGAAGGGTGCAGGCGGCGGCGGTGAGGGCCAGGCCGCCGTCGCCGGGCTGCTCCTCCAGCAGCGGCCGCAGCAGCGCCTCCGCCACGTAGCGCACGCGCGAGCGGGCCAGGAAGAAGCCCTGCCAGGCAGAGCAGGAGGGAGGGCGGGTAGCTGGTTGCTACTGTCGGGCGGCGCAGGCGGCGGCGGCGGTTCAGCCAGCCCAGGTGCTCCCGGGCACTGGCCTTCCACCCCCCACCTGCACGGCCTCCTGCAAGCGCCCCTCCTCCTGGCAGCCCAGCGCCTCGCAGGCCTGCTCGAGCACGCGCTGCAGCTCGGCCAGCACGGCTGCTGGAGCCTCCGGCTCCATCCTGACTCTCTGGGAAGCCAAGTGGGCCGAACAATGCTGCAAAAAAGGCTACAAAAGCACATGAGCTGTCCACACAGGTGGAAAGCACCGGGCATTCAAGCTTGGCTCTCTTCTCCAGCAGGGTTCCATTCTGAGGCAGCAGCATGGAGGAGAGCCGGTCAGGCAAGCGTTTGTGCAGAGAACCAGCGGCCCAGGAGATGGAGGAGGGCAGCAGCGCGATGGAGGCAGCAGGCAACGACAGCTTCTGGGCCTCCCAGGCGCAGGCAGAGCCTGAGCAGGCGCCAGGCTCAGCCACACGGCCATCAGCGGCAGCGTCAGGCGAAGGCGGCGGGCAGGCGGCTGGCGGGATGGACTCCACGCCGCTGGCAGCAGTGATGCCGGCGCTCTTCGAGGTGCTTACAAGGCTGCTGATTGCAGACCGCAGCATCCGCGCCACGTGGCGCTAAGGCATGTAAACAACAATAACAAACAACAGCAAAGCTAAGCTAGAGAGTAGTGCACAGAGACAGGGAACAGAGTTGTGCGCCGGCGCGCCATGGGGCGGCACTGGCGGGAGGCGGAGCGATGCTTGGAGCAGTCTGTCAATCCCAGCTGGGGGCATCCATCGTGTATACAGGCATGCAATCAACCATTCTAGCAGGAGGAGCAGAAGAGAGCTCTAACTGCAGCGTGCAGGCTCCGTCAGTTGAGACAGCAAAAGCGATCAACTCAATACATTGATGCAGCACACGACAAAAGCGGCGGTCAACTCAGGCGCGGCCAAGGAATTAGATTCACGCTGCTGCCCAATGTGGCAGCAAGGAAAGACGGCAGGTGAAGGTTCGTTGTGGGTGCTGCCAAGACAGCACAGGCAAATGCGATGCAGGCGGGCTGGGACCAGCACCGGGCATGACGCTGCACAGCCCCTAGCGTGCACCGGGGCTCCCACGTGCCTGCACGTGCACACGCATGATCCCCACGTCAGCAGCGTGACCCTTCCGGCACCCTGCCTGCCTGCATCTGAAGCCAATCACACACAAGTCAGCAGCCAGTGCTGTCAGAGGCCCCAAGCAGGGACCACACGCACGTGCAGCCGCTTGAGCTCGTGCTGCACAGCCACCAGCTGCGCCTCGCTGTGGGCGCAGGCGGTGCGCTGCGCCTCCAGCTCCTCCTGAAGCGCAAACAGGGCCTGCAGAGCAGCTCCGGCGGCGGCATGGGGAAGCAGCGCTGAGCAGTGCCGAGGGCCATCAGGCAGCCAGACACACGACACGCATCAGGAGTCGAGGAGGCTCTGCCTGGCGCAAAGATGCACTCTGATTTGATGTGCCGAGCGGGGTGGCCAGCTGCCACCCCTTGCAGCACAGCAGCCCACAGCCTTGGCCGCAGCAGGCCCAGCCCAGCGCCGCCACCCACCCGCCGCATCTCATCCGCCTCCCGCCGCGCAGCCTCCGCCTCGGCCTGCACCCGCTGCACCGCGGCGGCCCCCTGGTGCTGCCGGTGCTGCTTCACCGAGGCCTGCTTGCGCACGGAGAGCAGCTGCGCCTCCACGGCCGAGCGGGCGGCCACCGCCTCCTCCAGCTGCCGCTGCAGCGTGCCCACCTGCTGCTGCAGCACGCGCACCCGGCTGGCTGCAGGCGGCAGGGAGGCAGCAGGCGGCCGTTCTGGTGAGCACAGGAGGAGCAGTGAGCTGCTTGGGCAGGTTTAAACAAGGACAGCTCGCAGCATCAAAAGCAGTGCAAGCGCCTGCCGCTTGCCCACCCGCCCCGCCGCCCACCTGCCGCCGACTGCTCCTTGCCACGTTGGCTCAGCACCTCGCGGCTGGTGCGCTCCGCCGCTTTCTTCTCCTGAGCCAGGGCCTGCAAGGGATGTGGCAGGCGGACCGAGGCAGCCGGGCCATGCACAATGCTTTCATGACAGCATGCACGATGTTGGCAGGGCATGCCATGCACGATGGCACGGCATGGCAGGGCTGGAAGGCAGGGAGGCTGGCCAGGAGGAGGCGGGCTGGTGCTGCGCTTAAGCCTCACCAGCGTGCGCGACTGCAGCATGGCAATCTGCTCCAGCGCCGCCGCCAGGTTGGCCTCGGTGGCGGCCACCGCCTCCCGCACCCTCAGCACCTCTGCATTCACCTTCTTGCGCTCGTGCCGTGTGGCGCTGCAGGAGGAAAGGAGGGGAGGCAGAGGGATGGTGGTGCCCCTGGTGCATGCAGGCGCTAGCCCAGCCAGTTCGGGATGGGAGGCAGGCCACAGCCATGGCCAGGCCACAGCCACAGCCATGGCGCAGCAAGCGAGAGCGGCGTGCCTGATTTTTTGCTCCAAGCTGGTGGCATACTGCTGCGCCGCGCGCAGCTCCTGCCGCAGGTGCTGCGCGTGCTCCTGCCTCCAGCCTTCCGGGGTTGCGGAGGGGGCCGCGGGCTGCTGGGGCGTGGGCGGGTTGCGGGCCGAGGCAATGAGCTGGGCGTCTTCGGGCGTGTCCACAACCGTGACTCGCCGCCCGCCCGCCTTCTTCTGCTGCTGCTGGACGTCGTCCTGGCTGGCGCCCTGCGGTTTGAACGAAGCAGGAGCTAGCTACTTGGAGGCGCCAGATATGTGTATAGGGAATGGGCCCGCCGCACAGGTGCCACCATCACTACCGCCCGAGCGGCTAACAACATGCGGCGGGGCGGCGGCCCTGGTCACCTTGCGGCCCCCAAACGCCCTGGAAGCGAGCGAAGACAGGATCTGGAAGCCCAGGGCGCCTGCAACGACAAGCAGGGCGCGGCTGGCGGCCTGGTCCGCTCCCGGTTGGTTGAGGGGGTTCAGCATGGCTTTAAAGGCCGGCAGTGGCGGCCTGCTGGCGGTCCGGCTCATGACTGTACACGTGATAAAGGCAAAGGGCTTTGAAGCGTCATGAGCTGAACTGCAGGAATGCTGAGGTGGCGGAGCCCACATGCACCATGTGGGCTGCACATGGCCTCCCTCTCAAGCGTATCCTTTGGCCCCAGAGTCGTGCAGGCAATCATGACAGGCTTGTGACATTTCGGTGGCACGCCCCAACGCTGCCCCAAGGCGTTCTCTGGAGTGTCGCCTCTTGAGGGTTTTTGGGTGTCCGCTGACTTGCTTCTCATCATCAAGCAGCGGCTGTGCAGGTGCTGTGCTGGTCGTGCTCTAGCTCCACAGCCCGTCGCGGAACCCCGACACTTGCGACGAGGGTGAGTGCCTGCTGTTCCCGGCTCTGGAGAGCAGGAGGGGCCAGAGGAGCTCAATGCACGCACACACACGTTCTCCCGCTTGGCCGCAGGTGCACTAGCAGCGGTGGCACTAGCGGCGGCGGCGCCTTCGGCGGCGGCTCGGCCGCCTGCTCCTGGCTGCAATGGCGGACGTCGTGGGCGGGCTGGCGGTGGCTGTGCTGCAGGGCCTCAAGGCCGCGGCGCTGGAGCCCCGCCTGCTGAGGACGCTGCTGATTGCGGGGGCGCCGCTGCGCCTGGCGGTGGCCGCCAACGTGTGGGCTGGGCGCTCCATCAGGTGTGCTGCAGGTGCCCGGCACAGCGGCGTGGCAGGCACCGAGCAGCGCGCAAGGCTCCCTGCCAGCTGCTGCCGGGACCGCCTGACAACTCCGCCGCCGATGCTTTCCTGTGGCCGGCGCAGGAGCCTGGCCGCCGAGATTGTGCGGCGCCTGCTGGAGCTGTCGGGGTGGCTGTTTGGGCGGGTGGACGCGCGCCGCCTGCGCGCCTTTGAGCGCGCCTACTTCCGTGTGCGGCGCTGGCATGTGGCGCTGGGTGAGACGGCCAGTCAGCCAGCAGCGCGGGCGCCCGCGCTGCCTGCCGTCGCTGTCACACCTCGCTCCTTGCGCCGCAGCGGGCTTACGGTTGGCTGGTGGTGGCCGATCGTGTGCCGCTCCCCGCCCAACCCTGGCATGGTGCTGGTGCCCGCTGCCCCATGCCCCTCACTCTGCAGCCACCGCCGTGGCGGCCAAGGCGGTGCAATGGGCGGTGCGGCAGTGGGTGGAGGCGGCCAGCGGGGCCCGCGCGCGGCGCAAGGCCTTGCAGCGGCGCATGCAGGAGGCCGAGGGGTACGAGGAGTGGGCGGTGGCGGCACAGGAGGTGCGCCGCCCCTCGCTGCCGCACATCCCAGAGGGCCCCCGCGGGGCTGGCACGCCTGCGGCCAGCCGGCCGTCTGGCTCCCGCTCGCTGCACCCAATATCCCATCCGTGCCTGCCCCCCGCCATGCCTGCCGCCTGCGTGCTTCATGCTCGCCTCGCCGCCGCCGCGCTGCGCAGCTGGAGGCGCTGCGCGGCATGGGCGCCAAGTCGAGGCGGCTGCTGGAGGAGAGGCTCTACGACCGCCGCCTGCTGCAGGTGGGCCCGCCTTGAGCGCCGCCCCTGCCGGGTGTTGCCCACCCGCCGCACAGCCGCCGCCGTCGCTTTACCTCGGGCACCTGCCGCCCTGGCGCTCGCATGGCGCCAGCGCGGCCTTTGCCTGCCTGCCTGCCCGCCCGCCTGCCTGCCTGCCTGGGCGCAGGAGCGGCTGGCCTACCTGCGGCGCGTGCGACAGGCGGGTGATGTGCAGGAGGTTATGTTTGCGGTGCGGGCTGACCTCATACGCAACCTGGGCAACATGACCAACAGGTGGGGGGTGAGGGCTGGGGTGAGGGTGCTCACGAGCGTGTGCGGGCGGGGTGGTGGTGGGGTTGGGGTGTGTGGGAAGGGTTCACCCTCTGTGTGTGTGTGTGTGTGTGTCTTGTGGCAATGGTGGTGTGCGAGAAGGGTTCACCGCCACCGGCACACGACAAAGTACAAGCCAGGGAGCGGGAAGCGACGCGGGCGGGTGGGGAGGGAGGGCTGCCTGCCGTTCCGCGTCACGCTGTGCTGCTGTGCCATGCTGTGGTTGTGGCTGCCGTGCTGTGCAGCGAGCTGCACCGGCACTTCCCGGCGGTGCCCGACCTCATCCGGCAGTACATCCAGCAGGTGCAGGCAGACCTGCAGTACATCACCGCCTCGGCAGGTGGGCTCACGCATGTGGTGGCCGCACGCGCGCGTGTGTGTGTGTGTGTGTGTGTGTGTGTGTGCTTATGGTTGTTTGGTGGCGTGGTGGCACGCGTGTGCGTGGTGACCAGCCGGTGGCAAGCCCCTGCCCCCCGCGCTCCCCTGCCCTGCCTTTCTTCCCCCGCCCTGCAGACATGCCGGTGGAGGAAAAGATGGC
>NW_005435081.1:1173751-1175275 GCF_000147415.1 Chlorella variabilis | reverse complement strand
CTGTCTCCCCCCGCCCTCCCTCGCACTGTGTACTGCAGGGCACGCTGCAGGACCACGTTGTACTGCAGGAGCGGCTGCGCCGCGTGCTGGGCGACCTCACCTTTGCAGAGGGGTACCAGCGCAGCGGTACGCTGGCTGGACCGCGGTACAGCCGGGGCCCCGCGCAGCTCCAACCGCCTGGCACAGCTGGCCTTGCGCGGGGTGCTGGGTGCGGTACCTGGCGCACCTGCAGCCGCCCACCCCGCCATGTACCGCATGCATGCGTGTGTTGTACTGCCTGGCGCAGGCCGCATCCTCAACGTCTCCGTGTCTGCCGCCGACACGAGCGAGCCTCCCCGCCTCCTCAACTACCTCACAGGTGCGCCCCCTAGCCCTGTGCGCGCGTCTGTGCGCGCTGGCCCGCCACGCCGCAGACAGCTGCGTGTTGCTCTGGCTGGGGAAGGGTGCCCCGGCGAGCCTGGCGCTGCCTCACCTCCTTGCACCTCCTTGCACCATGTGCGCGCTGCCGTGCCGCTGGTCGAGCGCTGACCGAGCCTGGCCCTCCCTGCCCTCCCTCCCTGCCTCCCACTCTCCCCTGCAGCCCCCAACGTCCTCATCTGGTCTGCAGTAGCCTGCTCCTCAGCCTTCCCCTTCCTGTACGCCCCCCAGCAGGTGCGCGCCCTTCCCGCGTGCAGCTGCTGGGCAGCAGGAGCCCCCGCCAGCTGCCCCTAATGGCCCCCGCCTGTGCCCCTGGTATGTGCAGCTGCTGGCACGCGACAGCCACGGCGCGGTGGTCGACTTCAACGCCCAGGAGGCGGGCGAGATGCAGCGGCGGTGGCGGGACGGCAGCCTGGAGGAAGACCTGCCCATGCGGGGGCTGTCGGAGATGTTCAACGTGAGCGCAGCCGGGCAGCCAGCACCTTAGTGGAGGCATGCGCGCTCTGCCTGGGCTGGCCTGCGTGCGGGGCGGGGCTGGTGGCGGCGCCAGGGGACACGTCCCCGGCGCACGGTGGAGCAGCGGTGCGAGCGCGCGGACGGTGGAGCACCATGCTGTGCAGGCAGGCAGCCGGGCCGGCGCCGCATCGCCGCGCTCTCGTGATCGGTCGCCGGCTGTGCCTCCCCGCCTGCCACCTGCGCCTGCCTGCCCGCCCGCAGGTCAACTACTTTGTTGTGTCGCAGGCAAACCCTTACGTCCTGCCCCTCATAGGTGGACCAGCCCGCCACTCCTGCGCCCGACTGCCATGCATGCCTGCGTGCCTGCTTGCCTGCCCACCTCTCCCGCACGCCGGCTGCGCCCGCCTGGCCTGCTCGGGAATCGCCGACCTGCCCCTGCCTGCCCCTGCCTTCCTGCTTGCTTCGGCCGCTTGCCATCCAGTTTCAACCTGGCTGCCTGCCTGCCTGCCTGCCTGCCTGTGTGCCTGCCCGCCTCCCCGCCCGCCCGCCCGCCCGCAGCGCTCAAGCGCCTGGCGCCGCACAGGCTGGGCAACCTGGTGGAGGGGGAGTTCAAGCACAGGTGGTGCAGGGCGCACTGTGGTGTGGGGCGGG
>NW_005435081.1:1140649-1173261 GCF_000147415.1 Chlorella variabilis | reverse complement strand
GCCCTGCAGCCGTGGGAGGGAGATTGCACGATGGTGCTCCCCGTCACCACCTTCAGCACAGGCACGGCCCCGGCTGTCCGCCTGCCTGCCCGCCCGCCTGCCTGCATGGGCGTGGCTGCCCATGTGGCGGCTGCGTGGCTGCTTGAGTGGCGGCTGCCTGGCGGCTTGTGTGGCGGCTGCAGTGGCGGCGCTCCTCCGACTTGCCCAGCCCTCCTCCACCCATGCTCTCCCCCTTCTCCTCTCACTTGCCCCCTCCTCCCACCTTCCACCTCCCCCAACGTCGCCCACATGCGCCGTTTGTCCTCCTCTTCCTCCTCCTCTGAACGCCCACACCCATAGTAACCCACACCCTACACCCGCCCCGCCCCCCCCGCCCTCTCCCTCCCCGCCCCCCGCAGCCAAGAGCGTGATCAACCTCAGCAAAGCCGACCTGCTGGTGGCGCTGAACGAGGGCAGGCGCGCCACCTGGGGCAAGCTGTCGGCCATACAGGTGACGCCTGCCTGCGCCGGAGGGACTCCTGCGCCACGGCTGGCTTGCTGCGGCGCGGGAGCCTCGCCTGCAGCGCTGCACGGAGGCTGCTGCGCCTGCCTGCCAGACAGGCGGTGGCTGGCTGGCCGTGGCACGTTGCTGAGCAGCAGGCAGGCAGGCAGGCAGGCAGGCGGGCGGGCAGCGCCCGTTCTTCTCCGGGCGGGCAGCCTGCCCCCGCTGCCGCCCCGGCTGCGACCCTTACACCGCCCCTGCCCGCGCCCTCTTAACAACGCCGCCCCCGCCCCGCAGGCCAACTGCGCCATAGAGGCCACCATCGACGAGTGCCTGCGCCAGGTCACCGCCTTTGCCAACGCCCAGCGGCGGCGCGCCGCGCGGCGCAGCTCCCGCGCCGCCGCCGCCGCGGCGGCGGCCAACGGCGGCGCCGCCGGCGGCGGCGCGGCCGCGGGCGAGGCCGCGCTGCGCCGCGGCATCCCCTCCTGGCTCCACATGCCCTCCCTGGGCATCCCCCGCATCGACTCCCGGGACATGGGCCTGCTCACCCCCACCGCCTCCCGCTCGGGCCTGGCGCGTGAGTGCCAGCGGCGGCGGCGGCGCCCGGCGCCTGCGCCCTGCTTCCCCACGCAGCGCGGCATCCGGCACGGCGCATGCGCAGGGCAGGGGTCTGCACCCCACACGCATGTGGCCTGGCCAGCCAGCCCCACACCCGGCAGCGCGCCACGCCCCACCACACCACCGCCGCACGCTCACGCCCCTCTCTCCCTTGTTGTCGTGCGCCCTCCCCCTGCCCCCCACCCGTGCCACGCGTGCAGCCTCCTCTTCAGACTACTTTGACCAGGCAGCCCCAGACCTATCCCTGGCGCGCAGCCCCCGCGCCTCGGGCTCCTCCTCCGCGCTGCACCTGTCTGTGCAGGAGCAGCTGACGGAGACGATGGTACCCGAGGATGCGGAGCGAGAGGAGGAGCAGGTGGCGGCGGCGGCGGCTGAGGCGGCGGCCGAGGCGGCCGCGCGCGACGGCGCGCCCGGCGACGCGGCGGCGCCAGCGCCCGCGGCGCTGGCGACTGCCGCAAGCGGTGCGCGGCTGCTGGCGTTGCGCCTGCGTTGCCGCTGCGTGCCGGGCTGGCTTGGGTAGGGTCGGCCGCCCATTGCGCTCGGCGGCTGCCTGAGGAACGCCCCCTGGCCCCTGCCCCCCTGCAGAGGCGGAGGAGGTGCTGGATGTGCTGCCGCTGCCCATGCTGGAGAGCGGGCGGGAGCTGTGGCGCGACTTCTTCCTGCTCACCCCCGCTACCAGCGCCGCGCCCACCACCAGCCTGGATTTCATCGCGCCCTGAATGGGCGGGAGCCTGCACCCCAGCAGGCTTGTGTTCCGAGAGAAGGCCAGGCGCGCTGCCTGCCTTATTATGCGTACTGTCCAGCCTAGTGTGTCAGCCACCCGCGATGTTTTGAGCCCCCATAGCGCTTGTTCCTTGAATTGTTTGGCCGGCCGAAGCTGCACGCCGAGATTTGACGCACGCTGCATCCAGCCGGTATGTAATGATTGCAGTGGAACACAAGTAGCTGCCCCACATGCAAAAAAGGACAGAGCAGTGCGGAGCAGCCCACCCATCCAACGGGGCGGCAGCACGAGGCAGCTGGGCTCTGCCCCTGCCTGGCGGGCGGCCCTGGGGGCGGCGGCTGGGCGGCGGGTGTGACCCCTCGCCCCCTGCCCTGCAGCTTCCCAGATGCTCGCGGCGCCCGGGCAGGTCTCTGGGAGGCGATGCAACCTTCCTGGGTGCAGGCAAGACCCGCCGATCGCCCCGCTTGCAACTGGCATCCTGCATATGTGGCGACTAAGCCTATGCAAGAATAACAAACAATCCCGCGGCCTCCTGCGTTGCTCGTGATCACGCAGGGAAATATCCATTCCCTGCGCTTTCCTCCGCGATTGTACTGCGCCAGGTACAGGTTATCTACCCGCACCCGCCTTCCGGGCGCTCTTGCACCGGAGGCACAGTCAGGAGTCATGCAGGCGACTCTTAGCAGCAAGGTGACTGTGGCTCCGGCCTTTAGGGCCAATGCTGCCCGCCCGGCCCGTCGGGCGCCTCTGGCTGCCCGCGCGGCCTCTGTTGCCGCGGAGGACGTGCCCAGCATGGAGAAGCGCGTTCTCATGGTGAGTGCAAGCGTCTGGGGCTCCCAATTCAGCCGGGGGTTGATGCCATCTCTCCGAGGGACCGACAGCGCCAGGCATTGGGCGCCCCGCAGCCTCTGCACATCGCCATCAGCGGGTTGGCATCCAATCCAGCCCCCTCCGGCCGTTGGCTGGTTCGCTGCACTTCTCCCCTCATCGCCCCTTGCACCACGCCCTGCTGCAGAACTGGCTGCTGGTGGGCGCCATCGGTGCCCCCGCCGTTGGCCTGGCGGGCCCCTTCGCCGTGTTCTTCGTGCCTCCCAGGTGAGCCCGGGGCGGGGCTCGGCGGCAGCCACTACAACGCCGCCGCCCTGCCTGATCCGGCGCGCGGGCACTTCCAAACGCGTCCCGGGCCTGCTCCCCTGCCTCCCGCTGCAGCAAGGGCGGCGGCGGCGGCGGCACTGTGGCCAAGGACGCCCTGGGCGCTGACGTCAAGGCATCCGCCTGGCTCAAGACCCACCCCGTGGGCGACCGCTCGCTTGTGCAGGGCCTCAAGGTGCGCGCGCCGCCCAGCCTGCACCTGCTGCACCTGCTCCCCTGTTGCTGCATGCCTGCTGTGGGTTTGTGTTGCTGCCAGTCGGGTGGGCCT
The DNA here is from genome assembly GCF_000147415.1 of Chlorella variabilis. Lineage (NCBI taxonomy): Eukaryota > Viridiplantae > Chlorophyta > Trebouxiophyceae > Chlorellales > Chlorellaceae > Chlorella > Chlorella variabilis. The sequence goes on along the minus strand of NW_005435081.1, from coordinate 1,170,018 downwards.
CGCGCCCGTCTGGTCCTTTGGAGCCTGGTTCGGTGCGGCGCGGAGGTGCAGCGGCAGCATGCGGCAGAGGCACCGCAGCAGCGCAGCGCAGGCAATGCTCAGGCCAGCCTCAGCCCTGGAGCGTGCAGCAGAGGCAGCCGCCTGGGGCGTGGGAGCTAAGGGAGCGCCGTGCGCCGCGCACGGCGGCAACCGTTTGGACCGGCAGGCCGGCAGCGGCACGGCGGCTGTCCCTCCCAATCAGCCGCTCGCAGCTTGCAGCCCGTGTGCAGCCCAGCCAGCCAACAGGGCCGCAGTTCCCAGTTCCCAGGCAGCGTCGCTGCCGTGCCGCCGCGGCCCCCCAGCCGTCGGTCTGCCACTCCTGAGAGCTACGCACGCTACGCGCGCTGCCCGCCCTCCCCCGCCGCTCACCCGCATCCGCTCCCTCCCTCCTCCCTCCTCCCCACCCCGTGCAGGCCGACGCCACCTACCTGATCGTCACCAAGGACGGTTCGATCGAGAACTACGGCCTCAACGCCGTGTGCACCCACCTGGGCTGCGTCGTGCCCTGGAACAACGCGGAGAACAAGTTCATGTGCCCGTGCCACGGCAGCCAGTACAACTCGGAGGGCAAGAAGATCCGCGGCCCCGCCCCGCTCTCCCTCGCCCTGGCCCACCTCAGCATTGTGGACGACGTCGTGTCCTTCACCCCCTGGTGAGCGGCGCAGGCGGCCGGCCCTCCTGGGCGGCGTGGGCGGTGTGGGTGGTGTGGGCGGAGAGACGGCGGGGTCCAGCCGGCGGCAGCACACGGAGCCCCGGGGCAGGAGGCCGGCCAGCTGCGGCGCAGCAGGAGCTGTGCTGTCTCGGACCGGCCTGAAGCTCTGCCGCTGAGCCCTCCTCGCTCCTTCCTCCTCCTCTGCCCCGCGTAGGACCGAGACCGATTTCCGCACTGGCGAGAAGCCGTGGTGGAGCTAAGCCGCTCGCCGCCGGCGGCGGGCGCGGCTGGTGGAGGGGGGCGCTGGCGTAGGCGCCGCAGGCAGGCCGGCAGGCCCGCCTGGCGGCCGCCTGCAGCAAGCCGGCGTCCCCACCTCAGCAGCGGCCACCCCGGCTGGCAACGGCGTGCAGCAGCGTGTACCATCTTACACACCGGCGCCCCGGTCCGGGGCGCCGAAGGTGGCGTAGCACTCGAGTATTCAACCACAATTCATTTGCAGCCCCCCATTACCCAGCAGTGCGTGTGTCGCCTATTCTTTGTTGCCTCCACTGCCCCCACTCCAACCTGAGAAGAAACCCCCTTCCTTCCCCGGTGTGACAGCGTACTATTAGTAGGGCAGCTGCCAGACATCAGAGAGCAAGGGCTAGGGGCACATGTGTGGATTAGTGGCAGGAAAGGCACACACACCATGGCAAATGAAGGGCAGGCAGCTGCACATGAGGCGGCGCCCTCACAGCACCTCTGCCTGGCGCCGCGCAATGCCCGCCACGTGCGGCGCAATCAGCGAGGCTCCCTCCACGCTCAGCCGCCGCGCCTCCACGCCGCCGCAGAAGCCTGGGCAGGCCTCCAGCAGCGGCAGCGGGTCGCGCGTGAGGTGGCAGTTGTCGGCCAGTAGGCACTGCAGCGGGTTGAGCAGCCGCTGGGCCGCCCACAGCAGCGGCTGGCCCTGCGGGTGCGAGGCAGGCAGGGGCAAGGCAAGTCGGGCGCCGGCTGGCAAGCACCGCATCAGTGGATCATCGGCAGGGACAGGCGGCAGCAGGCAGGGACCGGCTGCCGCCGGCCGCGCTGCCCACCTGTGCTGCCGTGTGCTCAATGAACAGCATCGCTCCGCCCAGCTTCAACACCCGCGACGCCTCCCGCACCACCGCCTCCACATCCGACACCGAGCACAGCACCTGTGGCACGGGCGGTGCAGGGGGGGAGGGATGCGTGTGTTGAGCGGCAGGCAGGCTTGGGAGTGGAGAGCGAGGGCAGGCGCATGCCTCAGCCCTGAGCAGCAGCGCCAGCGCCAGGAGACGAGGCGAGGCATCGACAGCTTGGCCAGTCGAAGCAGGAGGCGCCACGCGGGAAGCAGGAGGGGCAGGGTGGGCGGCCACCCAGGGGCCCCACCAGTGTGCACACGACGGCGTCCATGGAGGCATCCGCCAGCGGCACCGCCTCTGCGCTGCCCTCCACCCAGGTGAGGCGCTCACGTGGCCAGCCGGCGCGCTGCAGGCTCTGCTCCAGGTAGGGGCGCATGAAGGCGTTGGGGTCCAGGCCGGTGATGTGCAGGGGTGGCGGAGGCGCGGCGCTTGCTGCGCTGCCACTGCTGCTGGCACTGCCGCCCGTGCTGCTGCTGCCGGCCCCGCCGCCACCGCTACCGCCCAGGCCGTAGAATCCAGCGTAGCATGGCAGGTTTGGGCCTGTGCCCACTCCCAGCTCCAGCAGCTGAGCGGGCTCCTGGCTGGTGGCGGTGGCCGGCAGGCCCTCCAGCAGCTCACCAAAGAGGAGGCGCTTCAGGGGAGCGACGCTGGCCTCATACTCTGCCATGCCCTCCGCCATGGCCGCAGCAAAGGCGCGGTCCAGCACCCCGCTGCGCGGCCGCTGCTGCTGCTCCGCGGCAGACGCCGCAGCGCAGACGGCGCACGCGCAGGGCGGCAGCGCGGCGGCAGCCGCCAGCAGGCGGCGGCGGGTGCTGCTGCTGCCCTCCTGCATGTTGAGGGGCCATTGCTGCTGCGGCTGCTGCTGCGACTTGCAAGCGGTGGCTCGCCTGCAGGGCCGCTTCGGGGAGGCCCCGCCGAGGGAAGGCAGGGCAGGGCACCGGCACAGCGCTGCCATGAATCAGGGCAGCTTCCTCACTCACTTGCAATCAATCGATCGATGACTGGTGAAAGAGCAGGGTTTTGCCTGCCTCCGTGGCATTTTTTCATCGTTCCCGCGCGCAACCGGCGCCCCGCCCTCCCTGCCAATGCTCTAGCATGGTTTGATTATCCATCGAAACAGCATCTGCATCGCGCAGGCACCTGTCGACATACTGCCGGTCAACGCAATGCAAGTGCGCTCTAGAGAGCTGCAGGCCGCCATCGCCCGGGCTGCCGAAGCCGACAGGCGCGCACAGGCAGCCCACGATCAGCTGGACAAGCAGCAGGACCTGGTGAGTGTGCAGCCATCTCCCACAGCCGCTCGTCGCCACCAGCCACTCGCCTTCACCAGCTCTGCCCTCTGAATGCTGCATCCCCTGACCAATGGCACGCCCTCCTGAAATCGACCCCACGCTTGCGATTGCAGCTGGAGGCAGCCGTGCACCGCGCCACGGCGGCAGAGGAGCGGGCGCGGCAGCTGGCGGTGGGGCTGGCTGCGGCAGAGCAGCACGTGGAGCAGCACCAGCAGGAGGCTCAGGCTCGTGATGCAGCCAATGCCATGGCCCATGCGCAGCTGCAGCAGATGGTGACGGCCGTGGAGCAGGCCGCCACGGCGTCCGAGGCAAAGCTGGGTGCCAAGCTGGAGACGCAGCGCAAGGCCGCCGCCCAGCTGCGGCAGCACCTGGCCGCGGCCGAGCAGGAGGCGGCTCAGCTGCGCGCTCAGCAGGCGGAGGCGGAGGCGGAGGCGTCCAAGCTGGCCATGCAGCAGGCGGCAGAGATCCAGAGGCTGGCGGGCCAGGTGGAGCAGCTGCAGCTGCGGCTGCAGGAGGCCGAGGCCAGGGCAGACACGCTGGCATATGAGGAGGCAGCCTATGAGGTGGCGCGCATGGAGGACTCCTTCCCGCTCCCCGATGCAGACGCAGCAGCGGCAGCGCCGCCGACGGCCACCTCCCACCTCAGCTTCACGGCGCAGCCATTTGTCCCGCGCTGGGCGTCGGCGTGAGGGTGCCCGCAGTCAATCGGTAGACACACCCCTGGGCTTGTGCGCTCACAACCTGCTCAAAACAGAACTGCTTGTATGCCAACGTGTATCAAATCAAGCCTCACTTGTGCACCCACTGCGGCGCGCGCTTTTGCACAAACGCCGCCATCCCCTCCTTCTGGTCCTCCAGCGCAAAGCAGGACCAGAACTCGCGCTTCTCAAAGCGCAGCCCCTCCCCCAGCGCCGCCTCCTGAGCCACAGCCACGCACTCCTTGGCCTTGGCCACCGCGGGGGCGGAGTGGCTGGCTATCTTGGCCGCAACCTGGGGCGCAGTGGGGGGGGGGGAGGGAGAGGTGTGGTGGGCTGGTGGCACGCAGGCGTAGCGACAGCGGGGCGTGGGGAGGCGGCAGAAAGGCGATTGACCACGCTGGCGCCGCAAGCACACCACCACCGCCGCCACACAAGCACACCCGCTCCGCACCTTGCGCGCCTCCGCCATCAGCTCGCCGTGCGGTACCGCGCGGCTGGCCAGCCCGATGCGTACCGCCTCCTCCGCCCCGATGCGGTCCCCCGTCAGGATCAGCTCCATGGCGCGGCTCCTGCCCACCGCGCGCGGCAGGCGCTGCGTGCCGCCCATGCCCGGGATCACGCCCAGCGTGATCTCGGGCTGGAGGGGCAGGGAGGACGGGAGGAGGAGGGAGGCGCAAGGGGAGGGTGGCGGGGCGGTCATGGGGCCTGGGAGGCAGGCGGGCACCTCGCCCAGCCGCACAGGCAAGACAGCTGCGAGGTGCTCCCGCCCACGGCTCCACCAGCATCCCCGCCCCCCAAGCAGCAGCCTGCCAGAAGTACAGGCACAGCTCCCGGGAAACAACACAGGCGAGGCAGGGTGGTCCCCCACCTGCCCAAACTGGGCTCTGTCTGAGGCCAGCACGATGTCGCACATCAGCGCCAGCTCGCAGCCGCCCCCCAGCGCGTAGCCGTTGACCGCGGCGATGAGCGGCTTGCGCACGCTGCGCTGGGGAGGGAGGGAGCGGGAGCGTTGGGTGGGCACGCTCAAGGCGCGGTGCCAGCACGGCTGCCAGCATGCGCGCACTGCCGCAGCCGCAGCGAGGCAGGAGGCGGGTGGGCGTGGCCTGGCCCGGCAGCGAGGCCTGCTGGCAGGCGGCGGCCAGCTGGCTCACGTGCGGAGCGTCTCCCAGCCGTTGAGCAAGCTGTTGTTGTAGGCCTGCAGGGCAGGCAGGCAGGGTGCGCCCGCTCAGGGGCAGCTGAGCATGTCTTCCGGGCTGCACCTAGCTGCACCTAGCACCGCTGGCCTGCAGCCAGGGACAGGGCAGCGCCAGGGGAACACCTCTGAGTAAGTGACTGCCGCCATCTCTTTGATGTCTGCCCCAGCCGCAAAGGCCTTGTCGCCTGACCCAGTGATGATGATGACCTGGCGCCAGGCGGGAGGCAGGGCATGGCACAGCAGGGCACAGCCGGCGGGGAGGGACGCAGGAGTGAGGGGTGTCGAGGGCAAAAAGGAATGGTCGGGCAACCAGCGCAGAGCGGGGCTGCTGGCGCTGCAACGCAGCGCGACTGGCTGCTGCGGGCTGGCCCCATATGCCGGGGCTGGCCGCCCCACCTTGGCGGTGGAGTGGTTGCGGTCCAGGTACAAGCAGGCAGACACTAGCTCAGACATGACCTGCGCGAGGAATGTGGAGCGATGTGGAGGGGCGAGGACGGAGCGGGCGCGCACCAGGCTGGGCTGCCTGCCTGTATGGTGAAGCAACACAGGCGCTGCCAGGGCGGCAACGGGGCGCTGCGAGCCATGCAGGCTGCGCTTCGGTGCGCGACACGGCCTGGGGCCGGGGCCTGCCTGGGAGTTGAGGGCATTGAGGGCCTGGGGTCGGTCGATGGCCAGCACCGCCACGCCGTCGTCCCCCACCTCGGCAGTGATGCTGCTGAAGCTGTCCCGCAGGCTCTCCCAGGCCTCCACGGGCGGCGTCGTGTAGGCCCTGCACCCGGCGGGGGCCTGGCTGCCCGGTAACGGCGGGGCCAGCGGCGGCACCCAGCGCCCCGTGGCGGGGGCGGCGGCGGCGGCGTCCAGGGCTGCGTGCTGGCCCGCCGCCCATCCCAGCCGTGCCAGACCGACACCCCGGCATCCCGCCCCCCTCCAGCTGCGGGCCAGCGCGACGGCAACAGACATCGTGGAGGGTGGTGGTGCCGGCTTCAAACCCAGAGGCTCTAAGGGCACACAGCGGGGTAAGCAGTTAAATCTAAGTGATCCGGGCACTCCCAATTCAGTTTTGAATGCCTGCTTGCGTACTTACACAAGGGGCTTGTGCTGACTGGGCTCCACAGTGGCTCATAGAGCTTTACGAACCGCTATTAGCCCTCCCCTCCGGCTTCATTGCATCGAGTACTCCACCAGCAGGCACATAATGGTGAGTCGGGCGACAGTCAACCGAGTCAAGCGCGCTGCTTGCGGTCGCTGGAGGCTTCCCAGCTCGCCCCTGGCACCGTGGCTGGGCAGAAGAGCGGTCTTAAAAGCCAAAGAGACCACCCGGCAATCCGCTCCTTGCCAATTGGCTTCCGCCGCTGTCGCCCGCCAACTACCCCCGCCGCCGCCCCCAACTACCTCCACCACCCCCACCCCCACCCCCACCCGCTGCAGTCCAACGACTTGAGGGTTGTGTTTACTGCCTTCGCGGCCTTTGGCAGCGGCCGCGACTCGGGCATCTCATCTGGCCTGGAGGGGCGCGCCTTCAGCAAGTGAGCGCCCGCCGCGGTGCTGATGGGGTGGCGGGCGCCAGATCAGCCCAAGCTTGGCAGAAGAAGCGGCTGCTCCTCCTCCCTTGCCAGCAGGATCTTCAAGGACGCCGGCCTCTACTGCCGCAAGTTCACCGTGACTGACGCAGACCTCATCTTCACCTCGGTGAGTGACGGGCCAGCCGCTTCATCCAGCAATGCCCCTGGCGTGCCCAGCATGCCACTGCATGCCGTCCTCTGGCTGTCGCCAGCTGACGTCAGGACCCACACGGAACGACACCAGAAACCGACTGGTCCTATTGTGCAGGTGAAGCCCAAGGGCGGCAAGCGCATCTCCTATGATGCCTTTGAGCAGGTGGGGGCAGGGCGGGGCAATCTGTGGGGCAATGTGCTGCATGCATGCAGCAGGAAATTCCGGGCATCTAAAACATGTGTGATTGCCCGCTGCGCTGCGGCCGGTGCTGGCTGGCGCAGGCGCTGCAGAAGGTTGCTACCAAGAAGGGGGTGTCCATGGCGGAGGTGGTGAGCACCATCGTGGCGGCAGGCGGGCCCAAGAGCAACGGCACGCGCGCAGAGGCCTGCCGCTTCTACGACGACAAGTCAAACTGGTGGGTGGGTGCAGGCAAGGGCGTCGCAGGCAGCCGGGGGGTGGGGCACGGTGATGAGGTGGCTGGCGGGTGAGGTGGTTGGCGGGTGCCGCCCTGCCTGTGGTGGAGGGATGGCGCTTCTGATGGATCTAGCCTGCCCGGCCTTGCCCACACCTCTGCTTACCCCCACCCCCTCGCCTGCAGGACCAGCACCGCGCGCAACGGGGGCCCCACCAACGTGGACGGCCAGAAAGACCTGAGCTCGCTGTGCGACCGCACCGCCGCAGACGCCAGGGGCATCAGCGCCAAGAGCAACTTCTCGCGCCAGCACTGAGCAGCCGGCGCCGGTGTCATACATACATACATTTGCTGGTACCATACATTATGCTTCCGGCGCCGGCGGGCGGCATGGGTGGCGCCGCCCTGCAACTGCCTGCCGGCCAGGCGGCAACCAGGGGGCCTGGGTTGCCTGGGCAGGCGTGGCCCCCTGACAGGCGTGCAAAGTGCCTGCTCCTTGACACCCCTCCTGTACACCTGCGTGCTTCATTCAACACCTCCCATCCTTGCCACCACTCACCCTCCAGGATCACCCGCTAATCCTATGGAATGCTATCACTGTTCAAATCCGCCCTGTAAACCACCGATTGGCGGCAGCGCTGTTACACTGCCTGCCTCTGCACACCGGGGCGCAAAGCATCAGGCCGCTGCCACGGGCCTCGCCTCGGCGCCAGCCGCCGGCGCCAGCAGCGCCGCCATCCCCGCCGGGTCTGCCACCACCAGCTCCACTTCAAACACCTGCTGGAAAGCATCCAGTATGGCATGCCGATACTCGGCGATCAGGGCCGCCTCTGCCGCCTGCTGTGCAGCCCACCCGGCTCCCAGGTCGTCCAGCGCTGCGCCCACGGGCGGAGGCGCCGCCTCAGGCGCCAGGCTGGCAGCCAGGGGGTCCTCCCACGCCTCGCCCAGCGCGCCGTCGGCCGCCGCCAGTACCTGCTGCTGTTGCTGCTGCTGGGGTGTTTGCTGCTGCACGGGCTGCTGCGCCGGCTGCTCTTCTAGCGTCTGAAGCCGCGCCTGCTGCGCCTGCTGCGCCTGCTGCGCCTGCTGCGCCAGCAGGCCCGCCACGCTGGCCACCGGCCGGTCTGCGATGCCGCAGGGCACGATCTGGCGGAAGGGGGCGAGGTCGTTGACCACGTTGAGGGCCAGGCCGTGGTAGGTCACCCAGCGGGAGGCGCGCACGCCAATGGCCGCCACCTTCTGGCCGCCCACCCACACCCCGGTCAGGCCCGGAATGCGCTCGCCCCGCAGGCCCGACGCCGCCTCCAGCGCCCTGCGGCGGGCGGCGCAGGGCAGCAGGCGGTGCGTGGGGGCGGCACATGCATGCCTTCACTGGCAGGTGGCACGTGGCTGGGTGCGCAGGCGGGCATGGAAGGCCGGTGTGGCAGGCGCACGGGCAGCCATGCGCAGTTGGCGCACCGCACACAAGGGGACCTCTTGTGCCAGCCCTGCCGCCCACCCCAGCACCACCCACCTCAGCGGCCCACCCACCTGATGGCCACCTCCTCCAGCTGGCGCAGGTACCAGTGCAGGTCCTGCTGCAGCGGCGGGCGCCGCAGGTCCAGGATGGGGTACAGTACCAGCTGGCCGGGACCGTGGTACGTCACCTGACACGAAAAGAAAGGATGGGCCCACGCGTCAGAAGAGGCAGGGGCGGCGGCTGCAGCACCTGCGCAAGCCGGCAGCCAAGCAGGCGGCAGGCAGCTGGCAGGGGCAGGACCCGGAGACGAGGGCTTGCGCACCTCTCCGCCACGTTCTGTGCGGTACAGCGGCAGCGGCGGCGCCGCACCGTCAAACTTCAGGTGCCCCTCCGTGGCCCCCGTGCCCAGGGTGTACACCGGCGGGTGCTGCAGCAGCACCAGGCTGCCCAGCGTGGCGCTGCTGCTGCCCTGGTGGTCTTCCGAGGCGGAAGCAGCGGCGGCGGCGGCGGCCGAGGCACTGACCACAGCCTCCACCATGCCCTTCTGCCAGTCCCAGGCCTGCTGATAAGGTATCTGGCGGTCGTGGGCGTCGTACAAAGTCACCCTGGGCTGCGCTCTGCAGGCTGCAGGGCCTGGACGGCCGCCTCGCTGCCGCAGCTGCTGCCGCCGCTGCTGCTGCCGAGGCTGAGGGGTGCACCTCTGCCCAGGGGGCCGCTGCCGGCGGGGGAATGTGCATGCTGACGTGCAGGCCCTCAAGGAGCCTGCTGCAGCAGCCATGGTGCGTCAGTGTTGAGCTTTCGGACTTGCGGTGGCTTGCGGTGCTGGCGCCTGTCCCCTGGCCTTCTCTGAGTCCAACCGACACAGCACTGATCGTTTATTAGGCGCATTATGCACGGCGAGGTGGCATTTCAGTGCCAGGCGGGCAGGGCGCAAGAGTGAGACCCGCCTGCAGCATGCATATGCTCCCGCTAGCTTGTTCACCTCCTGGCTGTATCCCACGTCTGTAGCAGCGGCGGCAGACCACCATGCTTGCGCAGGCGCTCCCGACCGGCAGCCTCCTGCTGCGTCTCGGCGCCGCCAGGCTTGCACACCACTCCAGCAGCCTGCCCAAGCTGCTAGCTGTGCCTGCACAGCAGGCCGGGGGCCGGCGGCTGGCCCACGCCGCCCGAAAACTGGTGGCGGCAGCAGCAGCTGAACCCAGCGCTGAAGCCCCGGCCTCTGCAACGAGCGCCGATGCATTCAAGAGCCTGGGTGTGGACAAGCGGCTGACGGTGAGCGCGCCCCGCCCGCCGCCGCGCCGCCGCCGGCTGCCTGCTTTGTTGAGCCCCTGTGTTCACATCCCTTCCTTCCTCCTCTCTGCCCCTGCAGCCCTTCCTGGCGCAGCAGGGCATCCATGCGCCCACCGACATCCAGCTGGGCGCCATCCCGCCCATCCTGGCGGGCGACAACGTGGCGCTGCAGGCGTACACCGGCTCCGGCAAGACGCTGGCCTTCCTGCTGCCCGCGCTGACGCTGGCGGTGGAGCGCGCGGAGCAGGAGTGGGCCTCGGTGACGCGCAAGACGGCGTGGCAGGCAGGGTCGGTGCAGGTGGTGGTGGTGGCGCCGTCGCGGGAGCTGGCCATGCAGATCATGAGGGTGGCCCAGAGCCTGCTGCCCGAGTCGGCGCGGCGCGGCGTGCAGCAGGCCATCGGCGGCGCCGCCATCTGGCGGCAGCGGGAGAACCTCAAGGTGGGCCCGCGGGGCGGGCCGAGGGGGCTGGCGGGCTGGGAGCCCCGCGGCTGGGGCGCGGCTGGCCCAACCGCTGCCCTGCCTGCATGCAGCACGCGCCTGCATTTCCAGCGTGCTTCTGCATTGCGACTCAAAAGGCATTGCGGCTTGTGGCGGTGCCCTGTGGGCCTGTGGGCGCAGATGTACAAGCCCTTCATGGTGGTGGGGACGCCCGGGCGCCTGGCGGAGCTGAGCCGCGACGGCTCTCTGCAGACGCACAAGTGAGGGGGCAGCAGGCGGGGGGGCAGCGGTGCTTGCGGCATGCCACGAGGGCTTGTGTGCTGTGGCTGGCAACCGCAGCCGGGCTGTCTGTGCCTGTATGCCTGCTGATGCCCGCTCCCTGCCCGACTGAGCCCTGTGCCTGTGCCTGCACCTGTGCCTGTGCAGGACCCGGCTGCTCATCCTCGATGAGGTGGACCAGCTGCTGGCGCCGCAGGTGATGCGGTACCGCTGCGGTACCGTGGCATACCGGCTGCGTGCTGCTGCGGCTGCTGCTGGTGGTGGTGGTGGTTGTCTGGTGGTGCCGCTGCTGATTCGCTAGCGTGCCTGCCTGCCTGCAAGTTCCTCACACTCCGCGTTCTGCCTGCTGTGCCTGCTGCGCCTGCTGCGCCTGCTGCGCCGCAGTTCCGAGAGGAGATGGTCCGCATCTGCGAGCACACCGGCAAGAAGGCGGAGGGCGGGCGCCAGACGCTGGTGGTGTCCGCCACCCTCACGCCCCGCGTCCTGCAGATGGCCGCCACCTGGTGCCCCAACCCGCGCAGCGTGTTTGTGGGCGTAGAGCCCGCGGCAGCGACCGCAGCGGCGGCAGAAGATGCGGCCGCGGCGGCGGCGGCGGCGGCAGCAGAGGCGGCGAAATCGGGGCTGAGCGGGCGGCGCGGCGAGGCGGCGGCGGAGGGCGAGGAGGCGGCGGCGGAGGGCGCGGCGCCGGCGCGCGACGAGCGGCGGCCCAGCTGGGGGTGGGGCGACGCCAAGTCTCCCTCGGCAGATGCGGCCGACTACAATCCGGGCACCAGCAGCGCGGGCGGGCTGGGCAGCGAGCAGGCGGCGGCGGCCTCCATGCCGCCGCACCTGCGCCACCACTTTGTGGCCTCTGCCCCGCAGCACAAGGTTGACATGCTGAGGTGAGGCCGCGGCCGCCTGGGCACATCCGCAGAAATGCAACACGGGCCGCAGGGCCGCAGCGCTGCCACCCGGCGCCCTGCCTGTCCCTGTGCCGCCTTGTTATGCTCGAATCGAAGCTGTGCCCGCCATCCAGCTCACACCCGCCCCGCCTCGCGCGCGTGGCGTGGCCCGCAGGCGCACCATGCACGCGCTGGGCGTGCAGCGGGCCCTGGTGTTCATGAACTTCCAGCAGCGCCTCAAGGACACAGGTGGGCATGGCCTGCCAGCTGGCAGGGTGCCCGGGGACCTGCTGCGAAACAAATACAGTGTAGGAGGGTTTCGGCCGCCCCCAGGCCGCCAGGCTTGTGAGCGAGCGCTGGGCGGCACCCGCAAATCCAACACATATTGCACCTAGTGCTGCACTTGGTTGGCCAATTGTATAATCACCGCCCCGCCGCGCAGAGGCCAAGCTGGCGGCGCGCAGCATGGCGGTGGCCAGCCTGCACGGCGAGCTGACCAAGCAGCAGCGGCAGACGACGCTGGCGGCGTTCCGACGCGGTGCGCCCGCTGGGAAACCACGCTGCCCCGAAACACGCTGCCCCGCTCCCGCTCCCCGCCCGGCCAGCCCTGCTGCCCCCTGTTTCCGTTCCAACGCCTGCTCACTCTCCAGAAACATCACTCCCCGTGCCCCCTCTCCCCCCCATGCTTGCAACCCACCCAAGCAGGCGACTACCGCGCGCTCATCGTCAGCGACGTGGCGGCCCGCGGCCTCGACATCCCCGACTGCGACGCCGTGTTCCACCTGGAGCTGCCCACAGACGCCGCCCACTACGCGCACCGCGCGGGGCGCACCGGCAGGTGCGAGACGCATGCGTGCTGCAGCGTGGCGACAGGCGCAGGGGGCGCGTGTGTCTTTGGGGTGGCTGTGAGGCTCCTGACCGCGGCCGGCGCCTGGCCTGTGCCTGCAGGGCGGGGCGGCCCGGAACCGTGGTGTCGCTTGTGTCGGGCGGCGAGCGGTTTGTGGTGGAGAAGCTGGGGCGGCGGCTGGGGGTGCCCATCTCGGAGGTGCAGCTGTCCGGCGGCGAGGCGGCGGAGAAGGAGCCGCCGGCGGCGGAGCAGCAGCGGCAGCCGCACAAGGGCAAGCAGCAGCCAAAGGAGCAGCAGCAGCAGGCGTAGGGCCGGCCGGCAGAGCTCGGGGGTGCACACCGTCGCTGCCCATTTCTTTGGTGTCTACGCTGGCTGCAGCGTGCAAGTCGTTCTTGGATTATTTTAGAGCGTGTAAACAAGGTTCTTGAGTTTTGAAGAGGTCAGAAGAAAGGACAGGGATGGCAGAGCCACAAGAAGCCCTCCTTCCACTTTCGCTCACTTTGTCAGATGCTAAGATGTTACAGGCTCCAGTGCTGCTCCTGGCCCTGGTGCTCACCACGGCTGGAGCTCAACCTGCTTCTGGGACCCAACTGCTGGCCAGAGGTCTGCACGCCCTGCCCTACAGTTGCAACCATCTGGCTCTGCACCCAGCCCCATGTGGCCCCTGCAGCCTGCGTGTGCGGCCTGTGCGTTGACGCCTGGCCGTCCCTCGCATACAGCCCCTCTGAGATCATGCTGCAGGGCGCAGACTGCAAGCAGGGGGCGCCGAACTGCTGGAGGCGTCGATGCTAGCGTGGCAGACAGCGGTCGACGGCCCCGGCGCCAGCAGCGCGGCGGCCATACTGCCCCAACTCGGCAGCCCGGCTGCTGAAGCCCCCGCGCTGCCTGGATCCGCCCAGCGCAGCTCGCCAGGAACGCCGGCAGCGCTGGAGCTGCCGGTGACGATCGGCGGGGTCGGCGCCGGCGGCACGCAGCCTGCCGCGCCCGCCGCCCCGCCTGCCGCCAACGTGCCCGCCTCCGAGGGCGGCGCCGGCACCGCCGCCTTTGCCACGCAAGCCGCGCTGCTGCTGACGGAGGGCAACGAGACGCAGGCGCAGGAGGTGGCTGACGCGGCGGCGCAGGCGTTTGCCGCCGGCCAGCCAGAGGCGGTGGTGGGCCTGGCCCAAGCCACGGCGGCAAGCATGGCCTTTGGGCCCAGCCAGGCCATCAATCTGGTGGTGCTGGATTCCCTGGCCTTTGGCGGCGAGTTTGCCAGCTTCTTCGCGTCCTCCCTGGCCCAAGCCAGCGCCAACCTGGTGGACGCAGCCGGCGCGACGGCGGCGGCGGTGCCCTACGCTTTCGCCGAGGCAAGCTGCGGTGATGCCCGAGGAGACGAGGAGGCACCCATGTCGCGTGCAGCTTGCAACCGAGTTGCCCACAAGTGCTCCATGCTGTAGCTCCTGATGCTGCTGCAGGCTGTGGCGGGCGCTGCAACCGAGGGCTATACCCTGGCAGCCTCCCAGACCCTGGCCGCCGCGCTGGCAGCCTCCCCGCTGCTTGCTGCCCCGCTCAGCGAAGCCGTGGCTGCCGAGGGAGCGGCAGCCCCCAACGACGCGCAGGCAGCTGCCTGGGCGCAGGTTGGTTGGCAGCTGGGTGCTCGCTTGGGAACTTATACTGCAACCTGTAAATCCGCTCTGGGCCTCCGCCTCTGCGGCTCTGAGCGGCACAGTTTGAGTGGTGGCTCCTACCCTTGCCCTGCCTGGTGTGTGCGCCTGCAGGCCACCGCCGCCGCCGTGACGCGGGGCGCCGGCGACGCGGCGGCCGCCGCCATCTACGCCGCGCTCGCCAGCGGTGGCCCCTTTGCGGGAGAGTACGCTGCCGCCCTGTCATCCACCACGCCCTCGATGGAGCTCTGCTCCGCCTTCAGTGCGGCGCAGGTGAGGGCTGGGTGCTCCTCAACACCCTGTCGGCGTCGGCGTGGGGAGGAGGTGGAATGCCTTCACACCCGCTAGAAGCAACAGGCAAACGCAGGGAATGTTCCCAGGCCTGCCCCGCCCGCCTGCTGAGCTGAGCGCGTGCTCCCTGAACGACCGCTGCAGGAGTCGGCGGTGGCCTCGGGGCACGGCGTGGCCTTTGCAACAGCCGCCGGGAACTTATTCTCGTCCTGCTGACAGTGAAACAGTGATTTAATGTGACACTTCGTGGTTTCTTGCAAGGCTGCCAATGGATGAGGGTGCGCAGTGAGGCACGGGTAGCAAGGGGCGGTGGGGGGCTCATCAGTGGGGCAGAACCATAGCGCGCTGCGCAGGAGGAAAATCAAGGGATTGCAGGGAGCGACATGAAATGTGCATGCAGAACGCGTCGTGCGTCGAGCGCTCCAGGCGGTGGTGGGAGCCGGCCTTGGCGCCACCGCCTTGGCGCCGCAGCAGCTCTTGCGATCATGCAAGACAACTGTGCGCATGCTCCGCCCGCCTCCGAGCCTGGATCCTAGATCTAGATCTTCTAGAAGGCGTGCGCGCTGTCCAGCAGGTGAGCCACCTCGGCCTTGCCGCCCGGCGTCAGCCGGTGGCAGCCCAGCACGTTGAGGCTCAGCAGGCTGGTCATGCGGCCCAGGCTGCGCAGCGAGTCGTCCGTGATCTTCCAGCTGCGGGTGGCGGCGCGGGGGGAGGAAGGAAAGGTAAGTGAAGGCGGGTGGGGGGCAGGATGAGAGAGGGGGCGGCGTGGCTTAAGGTGGGAAGGGAGGTGCTGCTGGATGCGGGCGTGGCGACACAGACCATAGAGGCGAGCCTGTGCTGCTACACACACACACACACACACACACACACACACCTGTACATGAGGTCGAGGCGGGAGAGGGCGGAGAGGCGGGTGAGGGCGGCGATGCCCGCGTCGCCAAACTGCCACGCAAACTGCAGCTCCAGGTCCTGCAGGCTGCGCAGCGCGCCCAGCTGTGCCACCCCCGCGTCGGTGACCTCGCTCATGCCCTGCGGCAGTTGGGCAGGTGGGGTGGAGGGGGGAGGGTGGGGAGGGGTGGGGAGATCGTTACGAGCGGGTGAAGTGGCTCAGGCAAAGCCTGGTCTGGTCAGGCCAGGTCAGGTGGGCACGAGGGGAGGGAGCGGTACATAGAAAGCCTGGCTCTGCATGCGCTCGGCACCGCGGGGGCGACCCCTGCGCGCGCCCGCCCACAACACTCCCCGCTCCCGCTGTGCAGCCGGCCGCGGCCCCACCTGCAGGCACAGCGCGGTGAGGCGCTGCAGGGCGGGCGCCATGGCGGCCAGCCCGCCGTCGCCCACGCGCTTGCACTGCTTCAGGTTGAGGCTGCGCAGCGCGGTGAGGCCCGCCAGCGCGGCCAGCCCCGCATCGTCCACCCCGGGGCTGTTCTGCAGCTGCAGGCTGGCCAGCAGGGGCATGCGCCAGGCGGCGGCGCCGGCCCCGGTGATGGAGGGGCACTCGCTGAGGTTGAGCGATACCAGGCCGGTGAGGGGCCCCATCTTCTGCAGGCCCGCGTCGGTCAGCGTGGAGCAGCCCTGGAGCGAGGAGGGAGGCCGGGACAGGCAGGCAGGCAGGGTGAGGGTGAGGGCGCGGGGGGAGGGGGCAGGAGGGTCGCCGTCTGGGCTGCCCGAGAGCTTCGCCCCTCCGCCACTCCCACTACATTCCCCGTGCACAGCACAGCACAGCACAGCACAGCGCAGCGCAGCACCCCACCTGCAGGTTGAGGCTGGTGAGGCGGTGCAGGCTGGGGGCCAGCGCCTCCAGCCCCGCATCCAGCAGTACCACGCCGCGGCAGCCCTCTAGCGACAGCTGGCGCAGCGCGCTCAGCGTGCTGCAGCAGGCACACCGCAAGCACGCGCAGACGCCCAGGTGAGTTGCAGGGGCAGGCGCATTGCACAGGCGCCCGCAGCATCTGCTGCCAGGAATGTCCTGATCCGAGGGATGGAGCTGCCGGCGACACGCCAACAGCAGAGGAAGAGGCTCCACCCCTCGGGCTCACCCCAGCGCCCGCAGCGACTGCCCGTGGATGGCGGTGCAGCCGCCCAGGTTGAGCGCTGTGAGGGAGGACAGCGTGGACAGCGGGCGCAGCGCGGCGGCGCCCCGCAGCCCGCTGCAGTGCTGCAGCCGCAGGCAGGCCAGCAGGCGCAGCGACGACAGCGGCGCCAGGCCGTCCGCCGTCAGCTCCTTGCAGCCAGACAGGTCCAGCTGGCGCAGGGAGGTGAGGCCGGGGAGGAAGTCCAGGGCGCCGTCTGCAGGCAGGGCCGGTCCACGTCAGCATCAATATAATAAGGTGGTGGAGCGGCCCTGCGGCAAACTCTTCAGCTGCCAGGACACCAAACCAATGCCAGCGCATTCCTCGCCCCTCGGCAGTGAACGAGGATGTGGCTGCCTGCTCCCTGCCCCTGCCCCTGCCCCGCGCACGCGCACCTGCCAGCCGGTCGCAGCCGCGCATGCAGAGGGAGGTGAGGCGGTGCAGCGCGCCCAGCCCCGACAGGCTCTGCCCCGCGCCGTTGGCCAGGTTGCGGCAGCCCTGCAGGTTCAGGTCCTCCAGCCGGGTGAGGCCTGCGGGCAGGTGGGCGGGCAGGCAGGCAGCAAGCCAGTCGGCCAAACAATGCATCTTAATGGCTGAGACTTCTGTCCATGCCACCTGGCAGCCTAAACGGCAGGCCGAGGGAGAGAGGCGAGGAAGGGCTGCCGCTGCATGCCGGCCCACGCCTGGGGAAGCACGACTCTCCCCTCCCCGCCCCTGCTGCCCATCCGCCGGTGCCGCTCGCACCCGACAGGTGCGCCAGGCCTCGGTCCGTGACCTGCCAGCACTCCTGCAGGTTCAGCGCCGCCAGCGAGCGCAGCGTGGGCAGCAGCTCCAGGCCGTCGTCCGCAAGGCTGCACGGCGCGGGTGGGCGGGGGGCAGGGGGTGGCGGGTGATGAGGTTTCCAGGGGGATCGGTGGTCAGTCGATTGGTGAGATCCATGGATGCAGGCAGCATCACGTCCAGGAATCAAGGAGCGCAAGGAGCGTGCTGTGGCGCACAGCCGGCAACCACGCGGCCGCCAGCTGCGTGTACCAAGTCGCACCCACACAAGGAGCAAAGGGAATGCCACGGAGGCGCCGCACCTGTAGCAGCCCTTGAGGTTCAGCTCGCTCAGCTGCTGCAGGCGCGACAGCTGGGTGAAGCCGGTGCCTGCAAGCACGCGCGGCGGCAGGCGCTGTGCTCCCTCAGCCGGACGGATCGCAGATGGCACAACCCACCATGGTCTTTCCAGCCCCGTTAAGGATCCGGCTCGGCCCTCCCATCCATGCTGCGGCTTGTCCCCTTGCTTGGCCGGCCTGCCCGCTTGCCTCTCAGGTGCTCGCAGGCTCGCATGTCGAGGCGGCGCAGGCGGCCCAGGCCCGCCAGGTGCGCCAGGCAGCCGTCCGACAGCTGCTGGCAGCCCCGCAGGCTCAGCTCCTCCAGCAGCGGCAGGCGGCTCAGCACCGCCAGGCCCGCCTCTGCACAGGGTGGCGGTGGAGGTGGTGGTGGTGGCGATGGTGGCGGTGAGCTTGTGCCGGCATCAGGGAGAGTGGCTGGTGCCGGTTTGGGCGGGGTGGCAAGCAGGGGAGACCAGCAGGCACCCAGCGCGCCGTCGGCTGCAGGCCACGCTCTGCCCGCCTCCCGGCAGGGCCCCAGCAACGCGGCGAGATGCAGGCAGGCGTGGGGCGGCGCAGCAGCACAGCGCATGGGCACGCGCCTGTCACCCGCAGGCAGTTCCACAGGTTGAGGCAGGTGAGGCGGTGGAGGGAGGAGAGGCGCGCCACGCCTGCAGCGGGCGCAGCCCGGGGGTTGGGGACTCGCCCCGAGACAGTGTGCGGGCACAACGGGGGCGCGCACTGCACCAAGCAGGCACGCCAGCTCTCACAAACCACAGGCCTTAGGAAGCCTCCCCAGCCTAAGCCCTGAGGCCTGCCTCCCGCCCCACCCCGGGGCCCGCACCTTCGTCCGTGACCCCCGTGCAGCCGGCCATGTCGAGCGCCCTGAGGCCGCGGCAGCGCGCCACCGCCTCCAGCACACCGTCCCCCACCGTCGACACGCGGCTGCACCCGCCCAGCAGCAGCTCGGTGAGGCTGGCCGCCAGGCCGCTGGCCGCCGCCGCAAAGCCGCGCTCGGTGAGCAGCACGCAGCCGGCGAGGTCGAGGGAGGCGAGCGGCGGGCGGCGGCACGGCGGCGGCGCCGCCGCCGCCGGCAGCCGCGCGCCGGGGGAGCGCAGGCGCGGCACGGGCGGCGGCGAGCCGGGGCCGGCGGGGGCCCACAGCTGGGGCAGCTCGCGCCCGCTCACGCCCGCCAGCCTGGCCAGCCCCACGTCTGTAAGCTTCACGCAGTTGCGCAGTACCAGGCGGGACAGGCGGGGCAGGCGCGCCAGCTGCGCCACGCCCTCGTCGGTCACGCCCTCGCAGCCCCTGAGGCTGACGCAGCGCAGCGTGCTCAGCAGCGCCACGTCAGCCAGGTCCCAATCCTGGCAGGCGGAGGCGGCGGGAGGGGTGGGGGAGCGGGGGGTGGGCGGACAGCGGGGGCGCACAGCAGAGAGGGCGGGGAGGGCTGCCAGGCGCTGTTTCGTGGAGGCTGCCGCCACGCGGGGAGGGGCAGGGCAGCCGCGCCCCACCTGCAGCTGGCGGCAGTGCCCCAGCTCCAACACTTGGACGGATGGGAAGCTGCAGGAGGGGTGGAGGGGGCGCCAGGCGGGGTGCCTGAGCCTCGGTGCGCTCACACGCTGCGCCGCCACAGGCAATGAGCCGCCTCGCCCTGCCCCCGCCTGGCCCCCGCCACGCAGCCTGCCTGCCCACACCTTGCGGCCGCCAGGCGGCAGCGCATCTGCCGTGGGCGCAGCAGCTGCACGTTGGTGGAGAGGGCGGCGCGCCAGTCGGCGCACGCCAGCCTGGCCGCCTTGACGTCGCCCGGCGACAGGCCGGCCACCACCCACCGCCACACGTCCGCCGGCAGCTCGGCCCACCGCCCGCAGCCGCCCGGCAGCGGCGGCGGTGGCGGCGGGGCCGCGGTGGCGGCACGGGCCGCGGCGGCCGCCGCACGTGCCGTGGCGGCCGCCTGCGGCGAGCCATCGCTCGTGATCAGCGCTTCCAGCAGTCCCGCGCTGCTGCGGGGCGTCTGCCGCCCGCTGCTACCCGGCGAGGCGCTGCCGCAGGCATAGTCCCCCGGCCACAGCGAGCGGCGAGCGGCGGCACCGCCGTTCTCGCCGCCGGCGCCCGCGGCCAGCGCGGCGGCGGCGGCGGCTTCGCTCGCCAGCGCGGCGTTCGCTTGCGGCGGCGAGTTCAGCTGCGCCGCCTCAAGGCGGGCCAGCAGCTCGTGGCCAAAGTCCATGCTCACTCAGGTGGTGGGGAGGAGGTGCAGGGCACAGCCAGTGCGCTACGTGTCGCCGGCGCCTGCGTCGCTCCCCGCCGGCGCACCAGGCCTGCACCCGGCAGGAGGGGTTGGGGGTGCTGAGCGTCTCGGGGCGACCGTGCCGCCGTGCAGGCGACGGTGCGCTAGCTTCCAGCAGCAATGCGCGGAAGGAGCACAGCTTATGTAGCTGGTCGGCATGGGGCACCCTCCCCGCCTCCCTGCACCTGGCACTCCCTGCAGACTGCTGAAGGATGAGGCAGTTCCGGCCGGCGCTCAGGCACGCAGGGGGCGAGACATGGCAGGGCTTGCAGATCTGCTACCGCAACAGTCGGGTTTCCGTGCCCCGCTGCTCTGAATTCAGGTGACGGAGGACGCAGAGGTGCGCAGCATGCAGCGATAGGAAGCGGGGCGTGCCAACTAGACTCCCGACCGCCTCGTCAGCGGCCCATCTCAAGGCGCCGCCGCCGTGTCGCCGCCTGCTGTGCCACACATTCACTATCACGTGTATTACTTGCTGAAATTGCAGAATTGGGGCATTTCAGGCCTTCTTGCCGGGCACAGACAACAGCTCAACTTCGAAGATGAGGGTAGCACCTCCAGGGATCACGCCGCCCGCGCCGCGGTCGCCTGCAAGGAGGATCGACGGGAACGGAGCCAAAGGTGTGTTGCTTGACCAAGCTGGGCATCTTGGGAGGGGCTGTCGCTGTACCCCAAAAGCCGGGGCGTTGCCTCCTCCCCACACCCCTTCCCTACCAACCCCCCGATCGCTCCTCCAAACCCACGGCCCCCCTGCTGCTGCTCACCGTAGCCGAGGTGAGGCGGGATTACGAGCTTGCGCTTCTCGCCCACGCACATGCCCTTGACGCCCTGGTCCCAGCCTGCAGACACCAGCGACTCGCGTGGGCCGCCAGCGGCGCGGCAGCCGCCTGCCTCCTCTGCTGCTGCTGCTGCTGCCAGCGCCCCCTGCGTACTTTGCCCTGCACGCACCCTTGATGACCATGCCGGCCCCCAGCTTGAACTTGAAGGGCTGGTTGCGGTCGTAGGAGGCATCAAACTTGGTGCCGTCCTCCAGGGTGCCCTGCACACCGCCACACGCCGCCGAGTCGGGAAGCAGGGCGGGCATGGAGGGCGCGTTGTCGGCCCAGCAGGCCTCCACACAGCCTGCACGTGCGCTGGTTTGTTGCCGGCATCAACGCAACTCCCTCCCGCTCCCTCTGTCGCTCACCAGGTAGTGCACCTCCACCTGGTCGCCCTTCTCGGCCGTCACAGCGCAGTTCTCGGCCTTCTTCTGCGGCAGCGGAACAAAGGCGCGCGCGGCGTGAGGGCCGGGCAACGGGCGGCGGCGGCGCAGGCCGCAAACATGCGCGGCATCACGGTCGCATCCGCCGCCATCGCTGCCTAGCAGCTGCCACACGCCCCCAGCAGCGTCGTTCGGCACCCTCTCGTCCACCACCAGCCACCCCACCAAGATGGTGATTTTCATCTTCTCCTCCGCGGCAGCGAACGGGGCCAGCACGCAGCCCAGCGCCAGGCACAGTGCCAGGGGCAGAACGGAACGCCGCATGGTGAGGCGGGAGATGGCTGCCTTCACGATCAGGCGTGCCGGAGGTGCTGTGCAGGCTTGCGCGCAGCAGGATACAGCGGCGCGGGAGGTGGCGTGTTGGGTCTGAGCCAGGCCCCCATCTGCCACCGGGCGCCAGCGGTGCTGCGGCGGGGGCATGCATGGGCAGGTGGGTGCCTTGCGGCGGAAGTTTGCTGCGTCTGGCACATTGGGATGCAGCATGAAAATGATGCCCTTGCCTACACCATTCACACGGGCCAGCTGGAATGCGCCGGGGCCCTTCATTGCGGCAGCCAGCGCGGCCGCCGTGAACCAGCCCGGTGCAATGCTCCCCACTGTTGTACCTGCGCATGGCTTGTTGCAATAGGCTGCGCAGGACCAGTTCGATGGCACCTAAATGAATTAAATGATCTCAGTGAAACAATGCTGGCCGAGCGGTGTTCAAGGCGGGACGAGTACAGCGCCGTGGCTGCCGCGCAAGGCCACCCACACGCTGGTCTAGTTGCGCATCTCCCCCAAAGTCACACAGGTATGTCATTCTTCTTCCTCTTCTTGCTGCTAGCCGTGCTCTGCAGCTCCGCCGTGGCGCCTTCCAGCTGCACGCTGCTGCCGTCGTTGTCCTCCGTGTCGGAGGCATCCTCCTGCTCAGAAAACTCCTCCTCCTCATCCTCATAGCCCTCCTCCTCAAAGTCCTCCTCCTCATGCTGTAAATTCTATTAATAGAATATATCATCCTAATTTATCTGATGGTTTGTTCCATTTGGTTCTTTTTGGTTCTTTTTTTTGAAAAAAAAGAAATAAAAAAAAGAAAAAAAATGGAAAAAATTTGATAAATGGTTCACTTTGTTCCATTTTTTAATAAAAAATGGAAATAAATTAGATTAATTTGGAAATAATTCATAGAATTTGGAATGCTTCTTCTGTGCCGGGGTGGGTGGCGTCTCTGAGCCGCTTGCGCCGCCTGCTGGCGGTCCTGGCCCTTGGTCCCCCTCTTTCCCCTGTCTTTTGCCCCCCGTTTCCCCTCCTCACGACTCTCTGCCGTCACTGGGCTGGCTCCCAGGCGCCCTCCGCTTTCCCTGCCGCCCGCTGTGCCCGGTCGGCTCCTCGCAGCCCCGCGCTCCGCCGCCCTGTCTGTTGGTTGGTTTCATACTTATATTGTCCAGAGCTAGTGGGCACGGCTTGTGTGTCCCCAGCCCTTTAAAGGGCCCGGTTCTCTGTAATCTCAGTCAGTCAGTTTGGAAATGAACCTAAGTGTTTCTATTTGGTTTTTTTAAGGTTCTCTTTGTAATACAAAGAGAACCAGAAAGACAAAAACATGCGTGGAGGGGTGCCCCGGGCCCTGCGGCGCCCGCGGCTCGGCTAGTCCGGCGAACACCCCCTCGGGCCGGTGCCGGCTCTCGGCCCGTTGTATGAGCCCCCGTGTGCCCCGTTGGTGCCCGGCCACCCCCTCTGCGACTTGTTCGCCCCCTACGACGCGTTTTGTGCGCGCCAGCCCCTCCCCCCAATTCCCGCTTCCGTGTGTAGCGGCCCCAAGCCCTGGTGCTTTCCCTTCAGCGAATTGAGACGTGGGGTGGCGTGGCTTGGCGGAGGAGCCTGTTGCCGCCGAGCGATTTGCGTTCGGGCAGGCCGCTGCTGCTGCTGCCGCCGCGTGCCAGGCGGCCCGCCGTCCCCCCCTCTTTTCGCTCACTCCGTGCCTGCCGTTCTGGTCGTCACGCCCCTACTCTCCCCCCCGTAACCCGCAGATGCTTGCGCTTTTGCGCTTGCCCCGTCCTCCCCTTGCCCGGTCTTCCCGCGTGCCGCCTTCACCTTTGCGGCCCCCGCCCGCCCGCCTGGCCGCTCTCCCAGCTACTGTGCCGGGGTGGGTGGGCCCGCTTTCTGGTGGTGGTGGTGTGCGGGTCCTCGACCTGCCCCTCCCCCCCACTGGTATGCTTGCCGCCCTTGGGCTGGCCATCAGGCGCCCCTCGCCTCCCTCCCCGCCCTTTGCGCCCGACCGCTCCCTGAGCCCGCCCTTTGCCGCCCGGGCGGTATTGCATGCTTTCATACAGTCCAGAGCTAGTGGGCACGGCTTGTGTGCCCCCAGCCCATTAATGGGCATTGCCTCTGTAACATCACAGATCACAGATCACAGATGTAGTTTTTTACTTCCTATTTTTCTTCCATTTCCAGCCCTCTTCATCATCTTCCTCCTCAGAGCCCTCCCCCTCCTCTTCCTCCTCCTCCTCAAGGAATGCATCGACGGCGGCAAGGGCGGCTGCTACCCGCGCCAGCGCAGCATTCCTCCTCAGAGAGCTGGCGTGCATCTGGCAGGCGATGATGCTGTTCATGGTCGTGATGTGCATGAAGGCAGCAGCCAACATGACCATCATCATGTTGCGCCGCTGCCCAGAACCGAGACCTGCGTTTGGTGCAGCTGGCACGTCAGGAGGCACGTCAGCAGGCTGCGGCTCCATGATCCTAAATCCCTGACAGCGAGTAGACGCGAAGAGGCTGGCGTATGGTGTGTTTCAGCATGCTGGCACCAGCTGGCAGGGCGCAACTTTTCAAGTTTGAATCGTGGGGCAGTGCAGTGAATTGCATTTTTATGCAAAAAAATGCTTTAGCAACTCCGGTCCTTGCCCATACCCCTGGTCGCTACGACTTTTGCTCTTCCCTCGCCCTACCAGCATGGGCACAGCACACGCCGCTCACGGAGCGGTAACCGAGTTAAAGGCATGTAGCAACGGGGGAAGAATAAAGTGGGGTCAACAGCTGCGACATCGCCTCATGGCGGCAGCAGCATCAACACAGCGGCACGGCAAGCAAGTCAGAGGCGCAAACAACTCAACGGGATGGGAAGGATTCTCTGTACAGGCCACAAGGGCGGTCAAAGGCTGGTGCCAATCAGCTGCCACGCTACGCCAAAGCCCGCTGGGCTCAGTTCCAGCGGCGGCCGGTGCCGATCTGGCTGCTGCGCACGCCGCGCGCGCTGCTGAGCGAGCCGCCGCTGCCGACCTCGCTCGAGCCCGAGGCCGCACGCCGCATGCTGCCGCTTGCAGAGACGGCCAGCAGGCGGCTGCCGCCAGAGGCGGATGCGGACTTTTGCAGCGCGGCGCGGCGGGCCGCCGCCTCGGCAGGCGACTCGCGGGCCGACTGCGGCGCCCGCAGGCTGCTGCTGCTGCTCAGGCTGGGCGACTTGCGAAGGCTG
The DNA here is from genome assembly GCF_000147415.1 of Chlorella variabilis. NCBI lineage: Eukaryota > Viridiplantae > Chlorophyta > Trebouxiophyceae > Chlorellales > Chlorellaceae > Chlorella > Chlorella variabilis. Next base: position 1,145,593 of record NW_005435081.1, on the reverse strand, counting down.
GGCCGCGCCGTCAGGCTGCCGCTGGGGTGCAGCGCGGCAGCTGACGCCGAGGGGGGCGAGGGCACGGGGATGCGGCTGCCAGGGGGCGCCTGCAGCACAGCGGGGGCAGCAGCAGCGGGGCAGCAGCAATGTGGTCAGTCCAGGGGCCCAGCAACCAGCGCTGGGATGCATGGTGCCGGGATGCCTGCAGCGCAAGCCAACAGGCAGGCGCCACAGAAGGCGGCACGGCGGGTCAGATGGGGCAGGCAGGGTGTGCTCCCCAATGCACGGCGTGCCTGTGACAGCCTGCTCCCGGTCAAGGCGCTGCCACGGGGCTGCTGCAGCGCAGGCTGGGCGGCAGAGCGGCCCAGCGGCAGCGCAAGCTTGGGCAGCTGGGCTGCGGCACGCTGGCTGTTTGCGCCGGTAGCAGCGTGCCGCCGAGCGGCGGTGCGGCTGGTGAGGGGGCGGGGCGGGCTGACCACCAGCTCGAAACTCTCCACCTCCACCTCCCCCCCGCCGCCGCCCGCCTCGGCACCCTGCACGCTGCTGTGCTGCGACAGGCGCGAGGGGCTGCTGGCCTCGCTGTCGCTGCCGCGCTCTGTGAGCCAGCTGGTGCCGCCGCGCGGCGTGGTGATGGTGCCGCTGCCGCGCGGCGTCAGCCTGTCACCGCCAGCCGCAGCCCCCGGCCCCGCCGCAGCAGCCGGGCTCACCCTTGCCGACAGCGGAGTGCGGTTCTCTTCTGTCTCGCTGCGCTGCAGGTTGAGCTTTGCTAGGTTGAGCTTGGCCATGGGCGGGCGCAGGCCGGCGCCGGCCCCGGACAGCCGCTTGTCTACGGGTGGGCCGCCGACGCCGGTCTTGACCCCGGAGCCCAGGTTTAGGCGAGACACCTGGGCTGCCCGGGAGCCGACTGCGGCAGCGGCGGCAGGGGGGCATGCAAGCAGATGTGCATGACTGGCGGAGACTCCAAGCAGACTCCAAGCAGACTCCAAGCAGCCAGCATGTGAGCACGCATGCCAGGCAGCCAGCAATGGCTGGCGCCGCCGGTCCCCCAACCCACCAGAGCCGCGTGGCGTGATGCCGCCGCCAGACGCCGCGCTGCGGGGCGTCATGACACGGCCGCCCGCCGCGGCGCCGCCGCGTGGCGTGGCCTTGCCGCCGCCGCTGGCGCCCGCAGCCACCGGCAGCGACAGGCGCGAGCGGGGGGTCTGCCCGCCGCCGCCGCCGGCCTGCGACACGCCCAGCGGCTGCCGGGTAGCTGCCGGGCGGTACGCCCGGATGGTACCCTCATCTTCCGAGGAGGCGCAGGGGCTGCCAGCCGCCCGCGCCAGCTGCAACCGAAGCGATTCAAGCTCCGCCTCGAGAGCCGCGCTGCGCTGCTGCTCCGCCGCAAGCGCGCCCTTGGCGGCTGCAGCGGCGGGGCCGGGGCAAGTCGCGCCAGCCAGTCAGCTCACACACTCGTGCTGTGTGCACGCATGCCGTGGGGCAGGCAGGCATGCAGCCCACCACGGGTCCTGTCCCACGGCAGCACCCCGCAGGGAGCAGGCAGGCACGACCAGCAGCACCACCACCACCAGCAGCACCACCACCCGCAGCCCCCGGCCTCCGAGCCCGCCTCACCCGCCGCCTCCCGCTCGCTGCGCATGGCTCGCTCCTTGGCCTCCCAGGCCGCCCCGCTCTCCGCATTCTTCTTGGCGGCGCCCAGCGTGATCTCAGTCACGTTCTTTCCAAAGTTGAGAGTGGACAGCGTCTCGCTCACAGACGTCATCTGCATGGGCGGCGACGGTGGGGGTGGGGTGTGTTGGGGCCCCGGGGGGGCGGCGCTGCCTCCATGCTCTCCAGCGCCGCTCGTCTTTGCAGTCGCCCCCGCCTTGGCAGCCGCCAGGCCAGGCAAAGTATTACTGTTTGGAGGCAGCTCCCCTCCCACCTCTGGCGCCACGTGCATGAACATCATCGTCTTTGCCTGCCCGCTCAGCGAGTCCTGCAGCAGCTGCGTGAGCTTGGAGTCGCGGAAGGGGACGTGGGCGCTCTTGGAGGCCAGAGCGTGCATCACGGTGCCCAGCGCGCTGCGGGGAGGGGAGGCACAGGGTGCACGGGGTGCGTCAGCCGGTGTGCGTGGTGACACCGGAGGGTTGTGGGGTGGGGAGTGGCAGATGGCGGTCGCTGAGCCAGGAGGAGTGAGGCAGGGGCTGAACAGCGTGCATGCCCTCCACACATCACCACCATCTGTACAGCCGCCAGCCAGCCCCAGGCGCCCCCCCCACCTGAGGCTCTTGTTGATGTGCTGCGCTTCCAGCAGCTGCTGGCCCTCCGCGCCGCTGCGCCCCACCCGCTCGCTGCCGGCCAGGTCGATGAGGTGCAGGCAGCCGTGGGTGCGGGCGTGGGTGATCTTGTTGGTCCCCTCCACCATCACAGTCAGCACCTGCGCAGCGGGCGGGTGGGGGGGTCTAGGGCAGCATGGTGCGGCGCAGGAGCAGCACGGCGGCTTTCTCCCTAATATTCCCGACGCTGGCAGCAGGTCGCAACAGGGCATGGCTGCCGTCTTCCCAAAGATCACAACACACACATACACACAGAGACACACACGCATGCACGCACACCGACATGCGCACCTGGTGCGAGCGCGAGGAGCGGTTGTTCATCTTGGTCTCAGCCACCGCGCGGTTGCGCGCCCCCACCTCCATCACCTCCAGCACCTCCTCAGCGCACGTGACGGGCACCTGCGGGGCAGGGGGCCAGGGCGGGGCAGGCGTTGCAGGACGGCGGGGAGTTTGGATGCCAGAAGCTCAGTAGGCACCTGTTCCACCCACCCACCCCCATTGGCCGCTTCTCCATGTGTCCTGCAGGTCCCCCCTGCCCTGCGCTGCCCTTCCCCACACATGCACCCACAGCGCACGCCTCCCCCCCACCTGCGTGGCCTCTGGCACGTTGGAGCCGCTGCGCTGGGTGTTGACAAGCTGCAGCGTGCGCTGCTGCCGCGCCTCTGCGGGCGACACCAGCAGGTCGCGGATCGACTCGTTGTAGATCTCCAGCAGCTGCACCGAGATGGCGTACTCCACCTGCGGTTCGGATGGCGGTACAGGTGGCAGTACAGGTGGCGGGCCAGATCATGCCGAGCTGCAGCCGGCCGCACTGCTGTGGCACCACCGACAAACTACCACACGCCCACAGAGACACAAATGCTACCAGCCACCACTGGTGTATTCAGAACACAGCACCCACCCACCTCTGCGTGCCGCTCCCTGTTCAGCTCAAACAGGTCGTCCAGGGCGCGGTAGTTGATGCCGCGCCCCTCGTACTGCCCAACGTCGGTGCCGCTCATCGTGTGCGTCTTGCCGCTGCCCGTCTGGCCGTCTGCGGGCGGGGGACGGGGCGGGCATGCACATGCGCAAAGGGAGGTGGGTGGCTGTCCATGCCTCGTGCGCATGGCCAGAGGATTCCACGACTGCTGGCTCTCACACCGAGCCCCAGCAGCACCCCAGGCACAGCCAACTCACATGCAAAGATGCACACGTTGTAGCCTGCAGCAGCAAGCGGTGGGGGGCAGCATGGAGGTGAGCAGAGGGGTGGCAGGGGCAACGCGGCGGTCTCCAGGCCTGGCCAGTTTTCTTCGGGCCACCGCACTCGCGGCAACCCCGGCCCTGCCCCGCCGCCACCCACCGTCCAGCACAGAGCGGATGAGGGGCTGCGTCTCCTGGTAGACATCGTCCTGGCTGCTGTCCTCCCCAAACGCCTTGTCAAACTTGAAGGTGTGCCACTTGTTGTGCTTCTGGCTGAACACGTTGAGCGCGCCCTCCTCGCCCAGCTGCGGGCAAAGGGAAGGAGGCGCCCGAGGGCCACCAGAATCAAGAGGACGGCTGGCAGGCCAGCGATGACCATTCGGCAGGGCGGGCTGCTCCATGCACGTAGGTGCTGCCAGCCTGGCTCGGAAAAGAAACAGGGCTGCTGCCAGCTGCCCACCTCCACCATGGAGGCGGTGGCGTCGCCGGTGGCGCCGCGGGGCCGCACGCGACAGAAGACCCGGATGTTGCCCCGCAGGTCCTGCACCGTGTTGTACAGCTGGCGGTTCTCCTCGGAGATGAGGTGGTACCGCTCGTTCAGGTGGCGGTACTGCTCCACCTGCACGGGAGGCGGGAAAAAGCCGACAATGGTGCGGCAGGCAGGATGTGGCAAAGGCGGGGTCGGCACATGGAAAGGCAAGGCATGGCCACAGGCCAGCGCAAAGGCTGCAACCCGCTCGCCATGCGGTTTCTCGCCAGCCCCAGCACGCCCGCCTCATCTTCACCCAAGCACTGCCCCATCCCAGCAGCTGCAGCAGCATTTCCAGCGGCCATCCCCGTCTTGCCAGCAGCTCACCTCCTGCGACAGCTCCCCCAGCTGTGCCTCGGCCTCAGCCACCTGCGCCGCCGCCGCAGCCTGCACCTCTGCCAGCGCGGCCTCCTTGCGCGCCACCTCTGCCGCCGCAGCAGCCTCCTTCTCCGCAATCTGCCGCTCATACGCCTCCCGCTCGGCGACGCTCAGGTCTGCACAGGCGAGGGGCAGGGCAGGGTAAAGACAGCAACCACACCACCGGACAGCAGACTGCCGTGCTTGCCCCTCAAACCCCATCCCCCAGACAGCTGCACCCACGCTCCAGCTGCCTGGGACGGGCTGGCCGCGTGTGTGCACCCCACCCCACACACCCCGCGCGCGCACCTGTGGTGGGGGCGGGCAGGTACTTGACGGCCGCCGCCTCGTCCTTCCACTGTGCCACCTCCAGGCGCAGGCGCGCGATGTCGCGCCGCATCCGCTCCTGCGCCTCCTGACCCAGCTTGAACTCCTGGTCCTTGGCCAGCAGCCGCTTCTCGTACTCCTGCAGCCAGGTGAGCATGTGTGTGGCAGGGCAAGACACGAAACGGTGCGGGTGTGAGTCGGTGGGGCGCCTGCATCTCCTGGTGGGGCATGCGGGTGTGTGTGTGGTGGTGGGGG
>NW_005435081.1:1136219-1140475 GCF_000147415.1 Chlorella variabilis | reverse complement strand
AGGCAGAGCGCATGGGCTGAGGCAAGAAGCAGGGCGCCGGCTGGTGGCAGCAGGAGCGCCGAGCAGCAGCCGCTGGAGCCGCCCGCTCGAGCCTGCCTGCCAGCCCCTTCCCCAGCCCGCCCATCGCAGCAGGCGCGGCGCAGCCACGCACCGCCGTCAGGTTCTGCAGCACCGTCTCCAGCACCGGCCCCACCGCGTCCAGCGCAATTTCGGGGGCCACGCCCGAGGAGGAGGCGCGCGGCGGCGGCGGCAGCGGCGTGGCCGGCATGCCCATGGCGCTCTTCAGCATGTGGTTGCATGTGCGCATGAGGAGCTCGAGGCCGTCGCTGCACTTCTGCCCCGCGGCGCGGTCCACCGCGCTGGCGGCGTGCGGCGTGAAGGAGAACTCGGGGGAGGCCGCCGCGGCGCGCGGGCTGGGCGGCGGCCGCAGCGTGGGCGGCGGCGGCGGGGTGGCCGCGGGCGGCGGCGCCGCCGCGGCGCCGCCCCACGAGCCGCTGGCGCGCAGGCCCGCAGCCAAGGCGCGGCGCGGCGACGCGCCGCCGGCCGCCTGCTGCTGCCACCAGGCGTGCAGGGCCAGGATGCAGTCGGCCACCTGCGGGCGCTCCCCCAGCGACAAGTCCTCCAGGTCTGCGGCGCACAGGGCGGCGTCGCCGCCCACCAGGTCTCGGCAGGCGGCGATGAAGTTGGCCACGTTCTCAAAGCTCTGGATCACCTCCCCCGTGGGGCTGCCGCACTCTGCGCTGTAGTCGATGATCTGTGGGAGGGCAGGGCCAGGCAGAGAGGAGGCGGTGGCCGATGGCAGCCGGTGAGAGGCGGCGGGGAGGGAGGACAGGTATGCAGCGGGCATACGCCACAGAGCCCAGGCCGGGGCAGGTGAAGGCTAGGTGGTGACAGGCGGCATCCAGCCTGGCGAATTCGTCTGCGCCCCTCTCCCACCAGTCCCCCACCACCCTACACACCTTGCCAACGGAGCCGGGGCGCAGCGAGTTGAGGAGGCGGCACAGGGTGACGCCGTCGCGCAGCGAGGCCCGGAACGCGGCGTCGCTGTCGTGAGGCACCGCGGCGCCCGTCTGCGCCGCCACCCACTCCGCCGCTAGCTGCCTTCGGCTGGCCGCCTTGAGCGACCGCGAGTCGCTGGGGCTCAGGCTGGCGCGCAGGGGGCTGCCGAGCTGGCTGGCAGGGCGTGCCGAGGGCGGGGAGAAGGCAAACTCAGGGACAGGGGAGGATGGCGAGGCCTCGGCCTGCACAGGGAGCGCCGTTAGGAGAGCCAGAGTCTTATCAGGCATTCAGGAGGCCGAAAAGGCGGGCCTTGGGGTCTCTCCCCACGCACCTGCTCCTGGCTGTCGGGCTCTGCTGCCATCGCGGCTGCCGTGCTGAAGGGCCGGTCGCAGGACGTCAGACAGACATGCACTGATGCCCCAAGTCCTGTGGACGCTGCCAGCCGCTGCCTGCTGCCTGCGCCAGCGAGTCTGCTTCACGCGGTGCGCTCCGGGCACCGGTTGAGACCCCTAGAAATGACCAGCGATGACTGGAGACCCTTGGCAGCGGCTTGCCGGCACAAAACATGCAGGTTTTGTCTGTTTTTTTCGAGCTGGGCATGTACTGCAGCCAGTACCTCCCGTCGCCTTGGGGGCGCCTCCTCTGGCATCCATGCATGCATTTTTTTCGTTGCCAATTTGCTTGAGATTGATTTCAGCGCGACAGAGGCGCCCGCACCATGGCCAAGCCCGGGCGTGGCGGCGGCAGGCCGCCCAAGCCCAAGGGCAAGAAGAAGGAGCCTGCCACCATCCGCCCCGACGATGTGTACGAGGCGGAGGACAGCGACCCTGACGAGCTGCGGCATGCGGCCCGCTACGACGTGAGCAGCCGGGCTGGGGGCGTGCCCATGGCATCCGCCCGACGCAGATGCATATGCCAGTACCCCGCCACGCTCCCCTGGAGAGACCGCCGCCGCCGCCACCGCCGCCGCCAACCTTGCGCACGCTGCCCAATGTCCCTGCTCCCCTCCCTTCTGGGGCGCTTCTCTGATTGCAGCAAGTGGAGAACTACGAGTACGAGATGCCCTCCGACTTTGAGGATGAAGATATTGACGACGAGATGGCCTTTACAGGTGCCGCCTGAGCTGCTGGGAACGAGCCGGCGGTGGGGATTGTCGGTCGTCTGTGCGGGGCCTGGAGCGGCAGCCTGCCCGGCAAGCTGCCGAGGTGCAGAGTTTTCCGGTGGGGACTCGTGTGGCTGCCTGCAGAGGAGGACAAGAAGCTGTTTGGGCACATGTTTGACGACCAGCCGCCCGCCGGCGGCGAGGCCGGCGGCGGCAGCGACAGCGATGAAGACCTGCTGAGCAGCGGGGAGTCGGGGGATGAAGACGAGGACGAGGAGGGTGCCGAGGAGGATGGAGAGGAGGAGGAGGGCGGCGGCGCAGGTGCCAAGCGCAGGCGGCGGGAGCGGGATGAGATGGATGAGCTGTTTGGAGAGGTGGGCTGGCGCCAGGGAGCGAGGCTGGGGCCAGAGCGCTGCATGCTGCACGCGGCGGCCAGCGCGTCATGTGTGGTCAGGCCAGCCGACGCCCCCGGCTTGCGCCATGCTGCTTCTCTGCCTGCAGGGCGGCAGCAGCGAGGAGGAGGAGGAGGAGGGGGGCAGCGAGGGGCTGGAGGAGGAGGAGGAGGAGGAGGAGCAGGGCGGCGAGGGCAGCGAGGAGGACGAGGAGGCAGCGGCCGCGCGCCACCGTGCCATGCTGGAGGCGGTGACCACCGGCGGCGGCGCGGCGGCGGAGCGGCGCAAGCGGCGGGCCCGGGATGCGGTGGTGACTGAGGCCTACCCCGAGGCCGCCTACAACCTGCCCCCATCCAGTGAGCAGCGCCTGGATCCATCCTTGCGCTGGCTGCCGCTGCACGCGCCGCCCGCACGAGCTGCTTCCGTTTCCGCTGTGGTGGGCCGCCGCCCACCCCCCGCCCAAGCGCACACCACCGGAGAACTTTTCCCGCCCCGAAGGCGCACCGCCGCCGGCTGTGGGCGCGGGCAGATGCCTCCGCAGAGCCACCCCGCGGCGATACAGGCTGCCGCGGACCCTCCCACTGACGCGGCGGTTTACAGCGGCCGCGACATGCACCCCCTGCACCTCATGCACACGCGCCCGCATGCTGCCGCCCCTGCTGCCGCCCCCGCTGCCGTCGCCGCTGCTTGGGCAAGGGTGGGCAGCCTTCACCAGCTGCCGCCCTGCTGCCTACACCCCCGCCCCTGCGCTCGCAGCCGCAGGCGGCGAGCTGACCGTCTCCGACCTCATCGCCGGGCTGGGCGACGGCAAGGGCAAGCTAGGTGCGGCACGCAAAGCGCTGGAGCGACTGGAGAAGAAGGCGGCGCCGGTGGCGGCGCCGCTGCCGGGGCCCATCCAGCAGCGCCAGGAGCGCAAGGCCGGGTGGGTGGCCCGAGGGCTGCTGCGCCTGCTGCCCTGCTGGCCGCGTTCTGCGGCGGCTCTGGTGCCCTGCTGCCGTGCTGCAGCTGCATAGGACCTGTCTGCTGTGCTGCTGTGCTGAGCTTCATCGCGGCACGGCTGTACTGCCGGTACCACTGTACCGCAGGTACGAGGAGAGCAAGATGGAGGCCGACAAGTGGCTGCCGATCGTGAAGGCCAACCGAGAGGCGCCCACCCTGCGCTTCACAGCAGACAAAGCAGGTGCGGCGGGCGCCCCTGGCCTGCCTGCCTCCTTGCTGTCCACGTGTGTGGCTTGGGCATATGGGCTGCCCAATGGGCTTAAGTAGGAAAGGAGCAGCCCAATGCAGCCGCCGCGGTGCCGAGTGCGGGGCGCAGGGCGGGAGGCCCGCAGCCTCCTCCTGCCTGCCTGCCTGCCTGCCTGGTGCGCTGCCTCTTGGCCTCCCCGCCTCGGTGCCTCCCACCTTGCGCCTCCCACCACCCCTGCAGCCGTGCCGCGCACCACCACCACCGCCGCCATCGCCGCCAAGCACCGCCCCGAGACGGACATGGAGGCGGAGGTGGCGGCGCTGCTGGAGGCGGCGGGGGCACACTCGGCCAAGGCGGTGGCAGAGGCGGAGGAGGCTCTGGCCATGAAGGTGTGTGTGCGGTGTCTTGTGCGGGCGGGTGTGGCTGGGAGGGCATCGTGCAGAGCTGGGTAGGGGCTCAGGGTGGGGCCCCTGACTCTGCCCTGGCCCTCCTGGCAACCCCTGCGCGGCCCCTCCTCCCCACCCTCCTCCTCACCTGCCCCCGCCTGTCACCCCGCCCCCCCCCCCCCCAAAAAAAA
>NW_005435081.1:1111256-1136169 GCF_000147415.1 Chlorella variabilis | reverse complement strand
TCGGAGTGTGATGGCGGGCAGCTGGGCAAGGGAGCGTGGCGGGATTGCCAGAAGCAGAAGAAGGTGGTGGGGCCAGGAGCGCAGGCCTGCGCTGACCTGCCCGCACTTCTTGCCCGCGCCCGGCTGCAGAGAAGCGACGGGCCGCGGAGGCGGGGGAGGCGGGGGAGGAGGAGGAGGAGCTGCGTCTGATGCAGGAGCACGCGGAGTTTGACAGGGCAAAGGTGAGCGGCTGGTGGGGAGCCCAGGAGGGGGTGGACGCGCCCGCTCGTGTGGCTGTGCTTTCTCCCTCCCGCGCATGCTTCGACATGTACAGGGTGCAACACATACCGTGGCATGCGTGAACATCCATGCAACCCACCGGTGGTACCCAATCAACCGCAACACTTCAGGCGTGTCCCTGCACCCCACCGCACCTCCCAACAAAACCCCGCACACCACCGCCTGCCCCGCAGGAGCGGTTGACGCTGAAGCACAAGAACACGTCGCGGTGGGCGCGGCGCGCGCTGCGGCGCGGGCAGCCCGTTATGGACGAGGGCACCAAGGCCGCGCTGGAGGAGCAGCTGCGGCTGGGGCAGGAGCTGAGGCAGCGGGTGAGCCGGCGCGGCGCGGCTTCCGGGGCGGGCTGCCTCGAGATGCCTGCTTGCTTGGCGGGGGCTGGGCTGGCTGGCGGGCAGGGCCTCCCGGAGCCTCTGCGGGCGCAGTGAGGGCGCGGGTGGCGGCGACAGGGGCGTGAGCGGCTGCCTGCCTCTGCCCGCCTGCCTGCCTGCCTACCTGCCTGCCTGCCTGCCCTGCGCAGGTGAACCGCATGAAGGGAGCCAAGGGCAGCGACAGCGATGCCAGCACATCCGCATCAGGTGACCCCCTGCCCTGCTTGCCGGTCAGCCAGCCGCCTGCTGGAGCGCCTAATGCCTGTGGCGCCGCAGCGCCGCTTGCTTTGCTGCCGTGATCACTGCTTCTAGCTGCTGCCGCCACTTGGCTGCTGCCGCAGACGAGGAGGGGGGCAGCGGCGACGAGGGCGCGGCGCGCGGCGGCGGCGGCGGCGGCGGCGGCGGCGACACGTTTGCGGGGCCGCAGGCGGGGCGCGGCATGAGCGGCAAGGTCAAGGCGGCGGCTCTGGAGTTGCTGGAAGGTGGGGTGGGCGGCAGATGGGTTTGCTCTTCTGAGGCTTCGGGGATGGGGCTGTGTGGGTTTGTGGGTGTGGTTGGCTGGAGAGGGCTGTCTGCCTGGGATGCCTGCCAACCTGCTCCTTGGCTGGGCCACTGGAAGCCCACCCCTACCCCGCACACATCGCACCCCGCTACCTGCCTGACCCCCCGCAGGCAACGCCGAGGGCGAGGCCCCCTCCACCGGCCTCTTCGCCCTGCCCTTCATGCGGCGGGCCCTGGAGCGCAAGAAGGTTGAGGCGCAGCAGGCGGCGGAGGAGGCGCTGCAGGAGCTGGACGGCGGCAGCGGCGGGGCGGCGCTCGGCGGCCGCGGCGGCCGCCTGGCCTTCACCGGCACCGGCGTGGACCAGCGGCAGCAGTGGCAGCGCGTGGCGCGCATGGAGGCGGCGGCGCTCAACGGCGGCAGCGACCTTGGCAGCGACGAGGTGGGCGTGGGTGGTGTGTGGGGGGTGCATGAGCTTGCCAGAGGCGTGCTTGGGCTTGCATCGGTGGGTGGCAGGGCTGCCGCTTGAACAATTAGAGCAGTCGATTATGTTGTGCCGCCGTGTCCGGACATCTTCTGACACACATGCCGCTCCTGCTGCTGCCTGCAGGACGAGGATGCAGAGGCTAAGGCACAGCGGCTAGGAAAGCGGCTGGGCCAGCCGCAGCAACAGGAGAACGGCGAGGAGGAGGAGGAGGAGGAGCAGCAGCAGCAGCAGCAGCAGCAGGGCGGCGGAGCGGCACAGCCGGACTGGCTGTTCAGCAGCAAGCAGGGCGAGGCCGCGCTGGCGGCAGCGGCTGCCGTCGCGCCCAGGCAGCGGCAGCTGGCGGCGGGTGTCAGCGTGGGGCCCGCCTCCGGCACCGCGGCAGAGCGGCAGCAGAACGGCGCTGCGCCGGCGGTGGCGGCGGCCGGCCGGCAGCAGGGCGAGGGCGGCGGCGGCGAGCAGGCGCCGGCGGCCTTTGTGCGCAGCAAGAGCTTCAAGGGGCCGCGCCCCGGATACGCTTTCAAGAAAGGACCGCAGGGTGAGCGGGCAGGCGCTGTCTCCTCGAGCTGCCCCGGCCGCCGCGCTTTCGAGTGTGCTCTCTGTTGGGCAATGGGCCACCTTTGTGCTGGCTGACCCTACCCTTCTGTCGTGGTATGACACTTCCTTACCTTCCCTTAACTTGCCTGACCTTGCCTTGCCCTGCCCTGCGTGCTTCACTGCCGCCTCCTTGCAGGTGTGGGCTATTATCTGGACGGCGCAGAGGCGCAGAAGGCGTCCCGTGCCGCCCAGCAGCGGCAGAAGAAGCAGGAGGCGGCGGCGCGGCGGCAGCAACGGCAGCAGCAGGGCCAGCAGCAGCTGCAAGAGGAGGCGGGCAGCGAGGATGAACGGAACATGCAGCCGGTGCAGGTGTGTATGTGTGTGTGTGTGTGTGTGCGTGTGTGTGTGTGTTTTGTGTATGCTGTGTGCCACCCTGCCAGCCGTAGTTGGTCGCGGCGGTGCCTCGCCAATGCTGCGCCTGCCGTGTGCTGACCTGGCGTGCTGCCGCCACCTGGCTGTGCAGGGCTCGGGGCTGAGCCAGGCCGAGCTCGTCCGCCGCGCCTTTGCGGGAGACGACGTGGCGGCGGAGTTTTCTGCCCGCAAGGCCGAAGAGATAGAGGGGGAGCTGCCAAAGGTGGGAAAGCTGGTGGTGGAGGTGGCGGAGGAGCGGCGGGCTTTGGGGCGGGCGGGCAGGCAGGCAGGGGGCCAGGCTGTCTGGGTTGTGGGTCTTTACCTGCTTGGCTGGATGTGTGTGCGGCATGGCTGGCCAGGTCGGGCCGCTTGCCTGAACGCCCTGCCTGCCCCTTCCTGCCTCCGCCCCTGCAGGAGGAGGTGCCTGGCGTGCTGCCGGGGTGGGGCACCTGGGCGGGGCAGCAGCGGGAGCCGCGGTGGGCGGCAGAGGCCAAGCGCAAGGCGCAGGCGTGAGTGGCGCCCCGGGCCGATTGCGCCTGCCGGCTCCTGCGTCGCGGCGGGCTGCGTTGCCCTGCCTTGCCCTGGTTGGAAGATCACGATGCCATCCACGTGCCGCCTGCCTGCCACAACCATCACCACCCACACTCTCACATCCGCCCCATCCCCGTGCAGTCGCAAGGAGGCTGCCGCGGCGGGGCGCAAGGACGCCAAGCTGGAGTACGTCGTCATCAGCGAGAAGTGGGACAAGTGCGTGCGGTCTGGGTCGTACCGCCTGGCGTACCGCCTCCCGCTCCGCCCCGCATGCGCGCCGCCGCGCCGCGCCGCCCGCTTGCCAGCTGTGCCCAGCGCAGCGGAGCTCTGCGCTGCACCGCACACACCCGCCAGCGACCGCGGCCTGAAAGCAGTTGCGCCCGCTGCCCCCGCCCCGCCCGCGCGCCTGCTTGCCGCGCCCGCAGGAAGAGCAGCAAGTACAAGACCCCCTCTGTGCCCTTCCCCTTTGACTCCAAGGAAACGTACGAGCGGGCGATGCGGCAGCCGCTGGGGCGCGAATACAACACGGGTGGGTGCAGCCTGCTGGCCTGCTGGCCTGCTGGCCCTGGCCTGGCGGCCTGCCCGCCAGCCTCCCCGGCCTGCCTGCCCGGCGACTGCGACCGGCGTGTCGCGGGCGCCGGGTCGCGCCCGCCTGCCGCAAGCTGCCGCCGCTCACCGGGGGTAGCTGGCTCGCTCGCTGCGCGCAGATGTGTCCTTCCGCAACCTCACGCGCCCAGCGGTGCTCAAGGATGCGGGCGTCATCATCGAGCCCATCCGCTTCTCCAAGCACATGGCACAGCATGACGAGCAGGTGGGGCGCGGGGTGTGGCTGGGCCGGCTGCGTCTCGCGGGGCAGATGCAGGCAGCGGGATGTGGTGTGGCTACGGCTGCGTCCGGCCCAGGGCAGGCGCCTGCCCAACGGCAGGGGATGGCACTTCCGGCGCCGCGGTCCCACCCCGTGCCTTGCTGCCTCCAGGTGGGGAAGAATGCCAAGCGGGCGGCGGTCACAACGGTGGCGGGCGGCATGCCAAAGAAGAGCAGGCGGCAGTGATCCCGACCGCTCGCTGGCAGCACGGTGCAGCATCTGTCGGGTGGCCCGCTACCATGCTGCGCCCGACAGAATGGCAGCCCGCTGCCTGTCGGCCAGTCGCTGGGGTGCCTGCTCAGCTTCCACACCTGCTGCCTAGTCCTTGGTTCGTAAGGAAGGGTCTTAAACGGTGCATGTGTGTGTACATATAGCAGAGCAAGGTCCGCTCAAAACTCAGTCTTGCAGGGCCAGCACCAGGATGCGCTGGCTCAGCTCGGCGGGCAGGGCAGGCAGCCTGCGCAGCTCGGCCAGGCTGAGCGCTGCGGTGCGCAGGCGAGCCCGCCGGTCCGCAGCGAGCCGCCCCACCAGCCAGCCGGCCTCAACAGTAGAGCGCGCCGCCACCGCCGGCAACGCACGCTCCAGGTGAGGGCAGGGCGCCGGAACCAGCTGCCACTGCTCTTGGGTGAGCGGCAGGCGACGCACCAGGTCGGCGTGGAGACCGGCGTTCATGCTGAAAGGCTGGCTCATTGAGGGCGTCCAGGGCTGGCTGCACAGTCTGCGCTGCTTGCACCAGGCAGCGGGCCGTGGCAAGGTACGACTCATGCCTGCCGCCGTCCTGCAAGCCTTGCAATGCCGCATGCAATGGGGTGCTGCCATACTCGTCTGCCACACAGGCACCAGCAGGGTCGGCCTCTACCAGCAGCTGCACAAGAGCGCTTGCCCCATTGACGGCTGCAAAGTGCAACGGCATTAGCCCGAGTGACCTGGCTGAAATGGTTTCGGGGGCTGCTGCCAGGATAAGCTGCGCCACTCCGCAATTGGCATTCACTGCTGCAAAATGAAGTGCCATCATGTCTGCGATGTGTGTAGCTGCTGCTGCCTGCGGGTTGGCTGCCAGCATCCGCCGCACGGCCTGCTCATCACCATCGATGACAGCGGCGATTAAGTCTGGAGGATCCTGGTCGGGGTCCATCCAAAAGGGACCTTCGCCTTCAGAAGAGGCGGCGGTGGTAGTGCGGAGGCAGAGATGAACAGCCAATCAGCTCCTAATGTGACATTCGCTCACAAACGGGACACGCCCTGCCGGGTGGCGGCGGCCAGAAGGGCGCAGCGGGCGGCCCGGGTCGGGTTGGGGCTGTACTCCCGGGGTCCCTGAGGTGCTCTGTGCTGGCCCTGACAGCCCACCTATGCTCTGCGAGCTGAAGCTGTGGCCTGTTGCCGCGCGGTGGCCTACAGCAGCCGGGCCTGCCAGGTCAAGCATTGGAAGGAGGGCGGGCACAAGCAGGAGTGCAAGCGGCTGGCGAGGCAGCAGGCCGCCGAGTAGGAGAAAGCTCCAGCAAGCCTCCCAGGCACTGCCCTGGGTGGCGGTGCCCCCCGTGTTCGCCAACCTGGTGTGAAGGCCAAGTCAGCGGCGGAGGGGCAGCCTGCCTGGCAGCGCAGCCTGCCAAGGGATAATTCTCGCGTATAGAAAGCCCTTGGGCTCTTCTGCCGCTAGCGCATGCATCTGGCATCGATCATGATGCAACAGTTGTGCATTTGTATGGGGTTTGTAACGCTGTGTCTGCTGCCTGCAGCTAGCGCACGACTCGGGTACCACCATACGGCGGCTGATGGAGCCTGCCGCATCTGAGCCACCAGCGCCAGCCTGATACTTGCTGGCACCACGACACAGCCGGTCACCCTTTCAGGCACTGGCACAGATACTACTGGCGGGGCTGGCCTCCTCGCCCTGTGATAGCTGCCGAGACTGTGTGACGCTAGTTGCGTTACAAAAAAGACAGAGGTGACAATGGCATTTGGGCTAACATCCGAAGCAAACGCGCATTCAAAAATACGTGAGGAGGGATTCTCTGAGTTTTGGGATGAAATTCAGGAAGATGAAATGGGGTGTACATACGGGGGTTCATTTGAGCAGCGTAATACACCAGCATGCTGGGGGGTCAGAGGCAGATGCTGGGTGGGAGCGGGGTAGTTTGGCGGGTGCCGGCGCGAGGGGGTCTGCGCCACACGGGCAGGCAGGCACATCACATCAGAAGAGCGCAGCGCCGCCGCGCACCGCCTCTGTGGCGATGAGGGCGAAGAATCCCAGCATGGCTGCGCGGCCGTTGAGCATCTCGGCTGAAGGGGTGAAGGGGCCAAAGGCCTCGCGCTTGGTGGAGGACATGAGAGGGATGAGCGTCGCGGCGGCGAAGGTGACGGCGGCCAGGAAGACGCCTGTACGACACGCACAGAAGTGCAGGGCACACGAAACACCAGTCAGCAGCCTGGCCGGCGGTCCAGCGTGCTGGGATGGAGGGGTTCAGCGGTTTGTGTGGAGCACTGCATGGCAGCAGCAGCAGCAGCAGCAGCAGCAGCAGCCAGGCCAGGCGGCGCCGCGCTGTCGGCAGCCAGCGGCGGGCGCTCACCCGTGGGCTCCTCGGCGAACTGCCGCAGCACGCCCTCGCCGCTGGACAGCTCCGCTCCCAGGGCGGCGATGAATGCCAGCATGGCCAGGCGGCCGTTGATCAGCTCGGGGGCGGGGCCGGAGAAGGCCATGAGCTCGCCCAGGGACAGCACCTCGCCAGACGCCAGCGCAGCCTCGGCGGCAAACTCGGGAGGGGTGGGCGCCGCCTGGTTGACTGAGCCGTCGGCCACAGCCTTCTTCCACTGCGGCAGATTGGGCGGCACGAGGAGCAGGCGAGCCGTTTGTGAGGTGCAAAGGCGGGCAATCGGCCGGGAGGTGTGGCGCAGGCCATGTGGCGGTGTGGCGCCGATGGCGGCGGCGGAATGCACCACACAAACGCCTTGCCTACCCAGTGCAAACCCGCGCCACGCGCTTGTAGGCCGTTTGCAGGTGCAAACCGGCCAAAGCGTCGGCGTTTGAGTGGTTGCAAACGCCAAACTCGCTCACCTCCTCGGGTGTGTAGGTCTTGCCGCGGTAAAAGAAGGTACCCTCGTTCCCCCCATTGGCCTGCTCATCGCCAGAGGCCCGCACGACGGCCAGGCCGCGGCGGGTCTGAGGGCGCTGGGAGGCGCGAGAGGCTGCGGGGACCCGCAGGGCGGCAGAGACGGCAAGGGCAACCATTGCTGATCCACTTGAAAGCGAGTCGGAGGTGTCACGAGTGGAACAGAAAGGCGAAGTGGCGAGATGTGTGGGTCGGCGCACATAAATAGCCCTGGCGGCACGCTGCGCTGAGCATACCACAGCGCAGCACCCCATGCACCCAGGGCCCTGACTTTACACTGTGCGATTTGAACCCATGGGTTGCAACCCAGAATCATGCATGCACAGCCTCCTCTGCCCTTCCCTGCGCCTGCAGCTCTGCACCGGTCACCCAGGTGGAGTGGAAGCCCAGCGGGATGCGCTGGGGCGCCGCCAGGCGAACCACGGGGACGTCGCTCATGCTGGCCGAATCATACACCACCAGCTCGCTTGCCCCGCTGCCCTCATCAACCACAAATGTCATCAGGTAGCCGTCGTCCTCTGCCTGCCCAACCCGACTGGCGCGGTGGCTGGCAGCAGTGCCGTTGCCGGCAGCGCTGCCGCTGCCCGGCGCCGGCTTTGGCACAAAGTAGGCCTCGCCGCCCAGGCGCCGCCCGACGTGCTGGATGGTGCCCACCAGCCCGCGGTTCTCTCCAGGGGCCTTCACAGCAGGGGCATTGGGTTGGGTGGAACACACTCTTGCTGTCGAGGGTGCCCTTCTAGCAGAGCCTATCCCTACTCAGCATAGCCACCAGTGCCTCTCAACAGAGTGACAACAGAAGGCAGGCAGAAGGAGCCTGCTCCACATGCCCCCCACAAGGCTGCCACCCACCTGCAGGTCCACCTTTGCGATGCCGCTGAACACAGGCAGCCCGCCCCTCCCCTCCTCAAACGTGCTGATGTAGGCGTAGCGCGTGGGGCGGCCTGCACCAGCCGGCGGCAGCAGCAGCCAAAGCCTGGGTACCAGCTGCCGATGTGGCAGCAGGCAAAACACAGCAGCATTAGCGTGCGGGGAGCATGCGGATGGATCCTGCTGTCCCCATCCCGCCGCCACACACGCAGGCACACCAACACACAAACACACGTGCGCATACATGCGTGCGGTGGCGCTGCCCGCGGAACTGGGACCCCACCTAGCAGGCTGGCAGGCACCACTGGGAACTCGCAGGGCAGGGGGCAGAGGCGGCGCAGGCCGGTGCAGGTGCCTGCCTCCAGATCCAGCACCACCTCACACAGGTGCGGCCAGGCGTCGTCGCCTGCGTGGAAGCTGTCCAGGCTGCAGGGGCAGGCGGCGCAGGCCGGAGGGGTGGGGGACAGCTGTGTGCGGCTTGTGTGTGTGTAGTGCTGCGGGTATGTACGGCGGTGTGGGTGTAGTGACAGGTGGCCGGCGAGGAGCACACGCATGCCCCCAGTGCTGGCATCCTCCGGGCGGCTTGGCGGTAGCAGGGCTGAGGTGGCGGCGACGCGCTCGCCGCTCCGCTGCCATCCAAGCGCCGCCCAAACCTGAAGTGCTTGGCGGGGCAGAGGTGGAGGCGGATGGTGGCGCCCTCCTCCCAGGCATTGGCCACATGAAAGCAGTGGGCGCTCTCTGCAGCGGGACCAGGCAGCGGGCGCACCCGGAAGCGGCTGTGGGAGGAGTGACCTGCGTGGAGGCCCAGCGGGTGCCCCCAGGCAGCACCCGGTCCCCACGAAGCTGCCACTTTGTTGCCAGAACCAACTGTGCACCCACACCAAAGCCCCACATGACCAGCAACCCCGACCCACACCCACCCGTCTCAAACCAGCGGATGCTCTTGGCCGACTCGGCGTAGCGAGGCAGCACCCCGATCCTCAGCGGCCGCTTCTTGAGCACAAACGGCAGCGTGCCCTGCCGCACCATCACCTGCAGTCGCGGCGGGGAGCCGCTACTTGGAGGCGCCTCGACAAGGCGCGGCTTTCCCCACCCCCACCCCCGCACAGTGCTCCAGCCTGTCTCTCGACCCACACCACCATTCCTCTCACCACCCACTCCGCGCTGGTTACCCCGCCAGCCCTCATGCACCGCCAGCCACGCCACCTGCCTGTGGGTCGAACACCAACGGCACATCCAGAAGCAGCGCGTGTCGGGCGGTGAGGGCAAAGTCGTGCATGAGGACGGGCTCGGGCAGCGGCACCGGGAGGTCGCGCACCACCCCGCCTGCCGCGTCCAGCCAGCCGTACCAGCCTGGCACAGCAGACGGGGGCGGTGCAGGGGTGGCGCTGGAGGTGTGAGGGGGCAGGGGGTGAGAGGAACAGGCGGGGCGGCAGCTGGATAAGAGGGTTGCGAGGCTTGTCAGGGCAGCGGGGAACGAGAGAACAGCTGCCCTCACTCACAGTACGGCTTCCTCTCCACGCTGTAACCGAAGTAGAAGAGCTCCCCCGTCTCGGGGTCCCTCTTTGGGTGCGCCGTGAAGGCGTGCTGCACCTGGCCGCTGCAGGCAGGCAGGCAGGCAGGCAGGCAGAAGGTGTGGGGCAGGCGCATGAAGGCAATATGGTGGCGGGCTGGCCCAGGAGAGGGTGGAAGTGACACAGGAGAGGCCCCTGGCGCGGCGCTGTCTTCCAGCTCACTCGCCCTGCCCGTTGGGCCTGCCGCCCCCCCATGCTGCCCTGGCGCTTGGAGCTGCTGCCACCACCGCCCTCACCCAAAGGTCACACGCCCCACGGTCTCCACCAGCCCGCTGCACGCGATGCGCAGGCTGTACGGCAGGTCGGCCTCTTGCAGCGCCAGCAGGCGCCCAGCGTGGAACGCCAGCGCCGTGTTGGCGGTGCCCATGCCATCCTGCACCTCGGCGCTTGCAGTTGCAGCATGGTCAGCTGAGGCGCCAGCCGGCGCTCGCAGTAGAGCAGCAGAAACAGGGGCGCGCGCCATTTGGTGTGCAGCCGCCAGGGCTGAAAAGGGCAGGCCTGCTACTCAGGCCAAGGAGGCAGGCAGTGGGGAGCACAGAGGCCCAGCACATCACCTTGGCTGGCATCACGCCCAGCCACTGGGCCGCCTTGCCCAGCGCCAGGTGGCCCAGCCCAGACCAGCCGTGCAAGTCGCCGACTGTACAGGCAGCCAGGGCGGCGAGTGGTGAAGCTCCAGGCCACAGCATGGTTTTGGCGTGTTCACCACACCGGCCAGCACCGGCCACTCACTCTTGACGCCCAGCGGCACCCCGATGCGCTCCTCCTGCTCCAGCCTGGCGGTGCGCACCCAGCGGCTGCCGTAGCTGGCCCGCCCGCCGCCGTGGAAGCGCACGGCATGCACCTGCCCGTCGCCGTCAAACCAGTGGTAGCCGCCCAGGGGCGGGAGCTTGGGGTTGGGGCCTGCGGCGGCGCGGGGAGTGGGTCAGCCGGAAATTGCATCCACGCATGCGTAGTGCAGGGCGGGCATCAGATGGAGGGCGGGCAGCAGATGGAGCCTCAGCAGGCGCCGGCGACGGCGTCACATGCGCCCACCTGTGCGCACAAAAGCGCCGACGAGGTCGGGCGGCACGGCGCCTTCCACCACCTCCATCTCAGCCTCGTACGCCTCTCCCTCCACAGGGGCGAAGGGGCCGCTCATGTACTCGCTGCACGCAGGAAGAGGTCGAGGGGTGGGTGCAGGTGGCAGAGGAAAGGGCTGGACGGCAATGGACGCGGCGGCGCAGGTGCCCCCTCACCTCCCAAGGTGCGCCTTGCTGCTGCCGTCCAGCCAGTGCAGGGCGCGGCTGGCCAGGCCCAGCCCCTGGCCAGCGGCGCGGTGGAACAGCGAGGGTAGCTGCTCCTGGCGACTGGTCATGGCTGGAGCTGCCTCTCTCCTAGTTTCCAAGATGTCTCAGCCAGCAGCAAGAAAAACAAGACTGTGGCAGAGGACCTGGCTACTCATCAGGTGCCCACCATGCGCCAGCGGGCGCGCCGCGCACAGCAGGGACACCCATCCGAAAAGCTGCATGCAACTCGACTTTTGCTCGCCCGCCATTGCCATTAGAAACATGCTGCTGCGCCGCCTTGAGGCCGTGTGCTAGGGTTCAAACGGTGGAACCTGCTTGTATATGTGGCGTGCCACTTCGCGCAAGGGGTGCTGCACCTGGCCTTTGGGCTGGCCTGTGGCTGCTGGATGCAGTTGTGGATGCGGCTTGACACGACGAAGAAGCGGCATTGGCTGAAGCTTGGTGGCGGCACGGAAGGCGGAGCAGCCGCAGAGCTCAAAAAAGCAAGGGGAAGACGAGAAGGCACGATCCCCTAGCCAAGCCGATCCATCCAACCATCCCCCCCTTGTCCAAAAATGCCTGCCAACTCCTCCGCATACATTGCCTCTTTTCAGCTGACGCCCTGGGCATCTGCAGGCGTATGTTACACAGGCAAGAACGACGTGCGCCAGGCGCCCCTCGTGGCAGTGCGAGCGGGCAGAGCAGCGCGCCCACAGGCTCTCATCTCCTCAGTAGAGGGAGAGGAGGGCGAAGGAGGCATACATGAGGAGGCAGGGGAAGAGCACCACCGAGTGCTGCCCGTCTAGCAGCGGCGAGCGCCGCACAAAGAGCTTGGCCGCGGTGTGGGAGGCCCACAGAACCGCCACGCCGCCGGCCGCCATGCTGGGCGCCGATCGCCTGCGGTGGCGGGAGCCAGGAAAGGTGGGCAGGCAGGCAGGCAGGCAGCGTCAGCAGCATGACCCGAGGGCTGAAGGGGAGCGAGCATGGCTCCCTGCCTTCGCTGTGCTCGCCGGCCAGCGGCAGGCGCATGCACGGCACACCTGCAGCAGCTCGCCGGCAGCTGGGCTGCCCCCCCAAACACGCGCCACGCAAGCCCCTGTCGAGGGCTCCCTGCCTCCGGCCTGCTCACCGCGGGACGGCGAGGGCCAGGAAGGCGTGGGCCACCAGCGGCAGCAGCGCGTATCCCAGCAGGCAGGTGCAGCTGTACAGGTCCAGAGACTTGGCCTCGGGGTCCTCCGACCCCGTGATGCTGTTGAGCACAAACCTGCAGCGCGGGGGTGGGGGTGGGGCAGCGCGACGCGCATGCGGGGAATGTGTGGGCTCTCGTAGGCTACGCACGGAAGGGTGAGCCAGCAGGCACGGTGGATGCCAGGCGCTGGTAACACCCTATTGCTGCGGCAGTCGGCACGTGCACGCTGTGCGGCAGCTCTGCTGCCGGAGCAGCGGCTTGCATGCAGCGGTGGCAGGGCTGCAGCTCGTGGCGCTGCCGGCGGCGTGGCACGTCTGCTCACCACAGCAGCATGGATCCCACCACCATCCAGCCCAGGATGTATCCGAAATGCATCTTGCCGACCTGCAGCCACCCGCCAACACGAGCTCTCTGTCAAGTGCGGCAGCAACAGCTCCATCATGAGGCGGGCACCAACCAGCCTGCAAACCAGTCTGGTCCCGCTGTGCTGCTGCCCACCAAACAAGCGCCATGCTGCGCCCCCGCGCACGCCCCGCCTGTCCCCTGCTAGCACGTGCCGCCGCACCAGCAGGTGTGCAAAGCCCAGCAGCGCCATGAGGATGAGCGGGCCTCCCAGATCCAGGTGATCCATGTCGTGCCCCGCCAGCCGGAAGGTCAGGATGCTGCGGGTGCGGCTGAGGATGGCGGGGATGTCGATGCCCAGCTCTGGAGGGGACGCAGAGAGGCAGCGGCAGCGGCGTGAGCCTGGCGGCGAGCAGCGGGCGGGTGGCGGCGCGAGCGGCGGCGAGCTCGCTTGCCAAGTGCCAGCAGCGTCGATCGCCGCGCGGCAACTCCAACAGCGGCCAACCCCACGGCTCTCAGGGGCGTTTCCCACCTTCAAGCAGAGGAGCCTCGTCCTCGAATGATCCGTAGGCCGCCCCGCCCTGCGTGCCCCGGCTCGTCTCATAGCTGTAGCTGGTGGCCGAGTACTGAGAAGCGCCGCCCGCGCTATACCACTCCGGCCCACCTCCAGACTGCGCCGGCACACCGGTGTGCTGCTGCTGCTGGTATGGACCAGACACGTGCCACTCGGCCATGCTGTTGCGATTGGAAATGACAAGGGGCGGTGAGGGCCAGCAGCGGCAAAAAGAATTTGTGCAGCTGTCCTGGTTTTAGGGTGCTTGGGGGCCTGGAGTGGCGAGCACAGAGACGTGCAGGTGTGATCAAATGCCCTGCCGGCGGCTGGAGCAGGCGACATGGCGTCTGCGCCGCGTCCCGCCCCGCCACCGCCACCGTACTGTCGCCGCCGCCACTGCCCGTGTTGGCAGCTCAGCATGGCATGTTCATGCTGGCCATACGGCGATGCGGAAGTTGATGTCGATGCAGAAGAGCAGGATGCCGCCCTGGTTGCGCGCCTGAAACACACCAAGATACGGGCCCTGCAGCAGAGGAGCAGCGATCCAGGGGGACGGTCTACGAAACTGCACCCATGACGAGCCGCATGCCACGGTGCTGCGCAAAGCTGGTGCCGCTCAGCGCACCGGCGGCGCGACCTTGGGCAGCGACTGCCGGAAGGTCAACGTGTGGGTGCCCGCCGCCAGGGGGCAGGCCACCGCCTCACACAGGTCCCCCTGGCTGCTGTACACGTGGAAGCCCAGGTAGTCAACCCACACCTCCAGCAAACCACCGGTGATGGGCGCGCCTGCATGGTATCCCAGAACAGGTTGCCAGGCCAGCAGCCCTTCGACGCACCCCCTCCACGGCCGCACCAGGAATTCCTTTGAAGCTGCAGGCCGGCGCAGCAGGCCGCACCAGATGTCACATTCACGTGAAACACCACCTCCTCGCCGGCACGCACGGGGTAGGGCTCCACGTCGCCGCCCGTCACATCAAACTCACCCTGCGCCAGCAGCCGCCACAGAAGAGGGCAGCTCAGCTGGCGGGTGGCCTGAGGTTGGGCGTTGGATGGCGAGCGGTCCCACCACCGCCTCCACCACCCACGCCAGCATGCTGCGTTAGCCAGTGTACTTCCGGGTGGCGGCGGCGCGCCCGCTCACCTCGTCGCAGGTCCGCCAGTCGGCGGTGGCGGGGTGCAGCGCCAGCAGCGCTGCCAGCAGCAGAGTGGCCACAACCTTGTTGTTTGCAGCCGTCATGCTGGTGACGAAGGGGCCAGGGGGCCAAGGAGACGGGGAGGCTGCACCTGGTGGGCTGTGGCAGCAGGCCTCGTTGGCCAGCCTCTTGGAGTGCCCAGAGCTGCTTGAGCAGCCTGGACCCGAGTGCAACTCGATCATGGATGTGCTGCTGCGCTCTCCTGCTGTTTCCACCCCTTCGTTTCCACCCCCATTTCACACTCTCATCGCCCTGGAGCTATCAGCAGACCCAGGCTAGTGGCATGGGCCACGCCCTGCCATGCTCCAGGGCCACACGGCTGTCCTGCCCAGAGGGTGCCGGCAAGTTTGTGGGGCCTGCACCCTGCTGCCCGCCCACCCACTCATCCACGGGATGCAGGGCCAGAGGAGGAGGGCCTGCAGGGACTGAGAGCAGCCGGGCTGCGCCCCGCCGCCGGTTGCAGCGCCCGCTGAGGCGGTCCGAGGTTGCGCCGCCGCCGTGCGCCACAGGCATGGACGACCAGGAGGCACGGCGCTCGTCTCCACGCCCGCCTGCCGGGCAGCCCGAGCTCCATACCTGTGAAGCTGCGCAGGCGGCGGAGGCCAGCCGCCTCCCGGCAGCACAACGCCTGGAGGGGCAGGCGTGCCTGCTTGTCGCGTCGCTCCTGTGGGGCAGCTATGCCCCAGCCCTGAGGTGACGCTGTGCGGCTGGCATCACAGGCCCGCACCTGCAGATTGTGCTGTCGATTGGCTCCCGCAGAAGAACCAACAAGGCACCGCGCCTGCCCACCATCCCTGCAGGCTTGCATACAACTTGCCCGACCCGCCGGCCCCCGTGGTGCTGGCGGCCGCCCGAGGCACCCTGCAGCTGCTGCTCCTGCTGGGCCCCTCCCTGCTGCTGGGCGGCGGCGCAGCCTGGCGGCCCGCCACGGCGGCTGCGGCGCACGGCGCAGGCCTGGAGCCGCATGTTCTTCGGCCAGCGGCGCCTGAGGAGGCAGCCAGCAGCGGTGCAGAGGAGCCCAGTGAGGATGAGGAGCTGGGTCAGCCGCTCCTCCATGCCAGGGCGCCTGCGCAGCCGGCGGCACGCCAGCGCGGCAGGCCGCCGTGGCAGCCGCCGCCGCAGCTGCTCTACGAAGTGCCGGAGCCGGCGGGCGGCCTGGAGCCGTGGCCTGCCGCGGTGGTTGTGGTGGAGGAGGTGGCTGAGCCGCCGCCTCGACTGCCGTTGGGCCTGCCGGCACCGCTGCTAGCCACACTAGAGATAGGGTGGGTGGGAGCTTGGAACCGGCCAGCCATCTGCGTCGCTTGCTGATGAGACGGTCTGCGTGCTGCTCAGCCTCTTGATTCCTCTCCCGCCAGGGGTGGCTGCCGTGCTGCGGGACACACCACCACTGGCAGGACACACAGGATGTATACCCTGCGCCGCCGCCCTGCCGCAGGCTGTACAACACCACAGGCACGCTGGCGCAGACGACCGGGCTGGAGCTGACCACCGCCACGCGCGCCGCCTTCCTCATCCAAGCCTCCATCCTGTTCACTCCTGTGCTGGCCGCCCTGGCCGGCAGGGCGCCCAGCGGGTGTGGGGAATGCCTCCCTCCCTCTGCGGTGCCCAGCACGTGCCTGCCGACCTGCCCTTGCCTGCGCATCTGAATCTGCAGATGCTCCCCCGGCCAGTACCCCAAACTGCCCCAACCGCCCGTTGTGCTTCCCGGCCTGCCCTCGCAGGCGGGTGTGGGCAGGCAGCCTGCTGGCGTTGGTCGGCACGCTGCTCATCACTCTGGACCGCTGGATGGAGGCGCACCTGGAGGCGCTGCCTGCAGCTGCCGGCGCCGCAACGGCGGCGACGGCGGCCCCCGCGGCGACCTCGCCAGTCGGCGATGCGCTCATGCTGTTTGCTGCGCTCTGCTACTCGGCTTCCACGGTGCGCATCCCGGTGTGGGCTGTGCGGCACAGCGTGGCGTCGCTGCAGCTGGCGCTGGGCAAGTCGGCCTTCCTGGCGGCGGTGTCGGCGGCGGTGCTGGGGCTGGAGGCCGCGCGAGTGGTGGCGGCGGGCGAGCCGGCGACCGCGCTGTGGCCCGGGTGGCGCGGCTGGGAGGGGTGGGCCATCATCTCCTGGAGCGCCTTGGGGCCGGGAGCCCTGGCCGCCGTTCTTCATGTCAAGGTGAGCTATATTCTCCCGCACGGCGTGCATGCGCACGCATCCCGCCCGCGCAGCTGGCTGGCTGCACCGCTGCCTCAGCTGTGGCGCAGCGGCTCGGCTGCAGCAGAGTATGGCGCTGCCCCTTCCCCGCAACGGGCTGGCTGCAGGGGCAGAGCCTGCTCCCCGACGCCTCCAAGGCCCAGATCATCTTCTGCAGCGTGCCGCTTTGGTCGGCCCTCATGGCTGCGCTGGTGCTGCCTGGAGAGAAGGACCAAATTGGGCTGGCCACGTGGCTGGGCGGCGGCGTCATCGCCGCGGCGAGCCTGGTGGCGGCGCTGCCGCGCAGAGGGCGGCGCTGAGGCGCTGAGCCAGCCGAACTGTTCGGGCTGTGCCACCTGGTTTCTGTCTTTAAGCTCTGATGAATGCAATGGCTGCAGAAGATGCAATGGCTGCATGTGCACTCTGGCCAGCTGGTCCAGCGGTTGCTGGCGTGTCACGCACTGGCTTTGGGGTGGCTGGTAGGGAATTGCGCAGGGTAGCAATGATCAGATGCAGCTGGGCGTGTGCGTGTTACCGGAATCGGCATGCAGGATCCAGAAGAGAGGCAGCGCGCAGGGGGGTCCACCCGCCGTCGTCGCGCTGGCGCCAGGCGGCGTTTGGCCACTTTGACCCAACATGGCTTGCTGGCCCCATCGGCGCCTGCGATCGTTTGTTGGTTCGCTTGTGCGTGTTTGCTCACGGCTTGCAGTCTCATTCGCCCACCATCAACACGCGGCCTCCCGCTTGCTAGACCTGCCCAGCGGGCAGGATGAGGTTCTTCACGACCTCTGTCCACCCAGATGTCGTCTTGGCTGGGGCGCAGTGCCGCCGCACAGGGCTTGTAGCGCACAGGCCAAGCGGCAGCCTGCAGCACCGTGTGCGAGCCGGGCTTGCAGCAAAGGCCAGCGATGATGGCTTGCAAGCAGGCGGCGAGTCCTCACCCCCGCCACTGGCGGCGGCCGCGGCGCAGGACACTGCCGGCAGCGCAGCAGGGGAACCAGCAGGGCTGCGCCGTGTGGATTTGCACGCCGATGGCACTGTCACCTATCAGTTTGGTTCAGAAGAGCTTGCAGCGGCGAAGCAGCAGCAGCCCGTCAGTCGTAAGGCAGGGCAGGCCGCGGCAGGCGCAGGGTCTGCCAAACGCAGCGCAGGCGTCGCATTCCCCAAAGCACGCACCCTGGAGGGCGTCGCTTGCCTCATGATGGTCGCATTCCTGTGGGGCAGCTACGGCCCGGCGCTGAGGTGAGCAGGGGCGGCAGCCGCAGCCTGCAGAGTGCCTGCCGCAGCCTGCCCCCCCGCCTGGCAGCTCACCGCACCTTCGCCGCTCGTCGTGCACGCCGCAGGATTGCTTACAACATGCCGGGCGGGCCCACGCCGGTGGCGGTGGCCGCCGTCAGCGCCCTCATCGAGCTCGTCGTGCTGATCAGCATTGTGCTGGCCAGGCTTGCCTCCAGAAGAGGGCAGGCAGCGGCGGCGCCGCCACTGGCAGCCCAAGCGGCAGCGCTGGGGGCACAGCTGAAGCGGGAGCCAGGCGCGGCCGGGCGGTCGTCGTGGCGCTGGCTGGCGCTGCCTGCAGCCGTGCTGGCGGGCCTGGAGATAGGGTGAGGAGGGGCGAGGCTCCGCCTGCTGCTTCCTTGATGCCCTGCAAGGCAAGTAGCTGTCTGTCTCCGTAGCACTTGACGTGTCGCGGCTGCCGCTCCCTCTTCCCTGTCGCTCCCTCTCCCCTGCCGCAGGCTGTACAACGCCTTGGCCAACTGCGCCGAGATTGGCGCGCTGGCGCTGACCACCGCCACCCGCTCGGCATTCCTCATCCAGGCCTCCATCCTGTTTGTGCCCATCCTGTCCTCCTTTGCCGGCATGGCGCCCAGCAGGTGTGCGCGGCGCTGCCAGGCATGCCAGGTTGAGCCAGCGCTGGCCACTCCCGACGCATCTGCTGTAGGGCTTTCATCGGCTGCGCCAGCCTGCCCATGGCCATTCGGCGTCCGTAGATGCCTCCAACTTCCGCCTGCCGCCGCTGCCCGCTGCCGCAGGAGTGTCTGGGTGGGCAGCGTGCTGGCGCTGGTCGGCACAGTCATCATCACCCAGGACCCCAGCGGCGCGGTGGTGCCGGGCGTCGCAGCCGCCGTAGCGACCGGAGGCCTGGGCCTGGCTGCTGGCGATGTGCTGACCCTGCTGGCCGCCCTGTTTTATTCCTTTGCCACGGTCCGCATGCCGGTGTGGTCTGTGCGGCACGAGGTCACGCCGCTGCAGCTGGCGCTGGGCAAGTCAACCTTCTTGACAGCGGTGGCCACGACGGCAGCGGGCGTGTGCGCGGCGCGGCTGGCGGCGGCGGGCCAGCCCGTCACGGCGCTGTGGCCCGGGTGGCGGCAGCCGGCGGGCTGGGCCATCATGCTATGGGCTGCGCTGGGCCCCGGCGCGCTGGCCAGCGTGCTGCACGTCCGGGGGCAGAGCATCGTGCCGCCGGCGCCCTCGCGGATCATCCTGGGCGGGGTGCCCCTCTGGGCCGCCCTCATCTCCTCCGCGGTGCTGCGGGAGGAGCGGGTGGGGCTGATCACGTGCGTGGGCGGCGCGCTGATTGCCGCCGCGGGGATGACTGCAGCCATGGCCGGCCGCGGCGCCGTCAAGGTGCCGGCGCTGGCCGCCAGCTGAGCATGCCTGCCAAACAGCTGAACTTGATATTTTATTCAGTAAGTCAATTCTTTACCGTGACTTGTAAACCATGAACTGCCAGGCAATGCAAGTGGCGATTTGAAGAGAGGATGTGAGTGATGCGGTGGTTTGGCGGCAGCACTGCCAGGCGGGCACAGCGGAGGCATGCTCCAACGTGTGACAGCTCGCAGCTATTATGTACGCAGCCTGTCACACAACTCTCGATCTCTCTGGCTGTGGTTGAGAAGAATTGGACAGCAGGCGGCTTTCGGCTGGCCGGTCTGCAGCTGGCGGAATGCGGCTTGTCGCAGCCTCTGTTCATTCCGATGCAGCATTTGCTGCCGGAGCAGTTCCAAGCTGCAGGGCATGGCCCAATGGCGCCATGCAGCGGCCACATGCAGCGGCGCGCAGGGCCAGCCGGCAGGGCAGCACAGCCCGCCACCGCAACCAAAGGGCCGTAGCAGCAAATCTAGGCAGCGAAGAGCGACAGGCGGGTGGCCCAGCAGCGGCGGCGCAGGCGGTGGACGAGCGGCAGCACGACTCCTTGCCAGAAGCGCCGCTCGAGGCAGCGATCGCAGCTGTGGAGGGCAACGCTACCCTAGCTCTGCCTGGAGGGAGGGAGCTGGAGGGCTTTGCTTACCTCCTGGTGGTGGCCCTGCTGTGGGGCTCATACGGCCCCGCCCTGCGGTGAGTGGCCTTCCACCTGCCAGCAGCTGCTCATCCTGCCTGTTCCCACTTGTGCCACTTCCTCACCGCGGCACACCGCCCTTCTGTCTGCGCAGGTTAGCATACAACCTGCCGGGCCCGCCCACGCCGGTGGCAGTGACTGCGGTCAGCGCTGTTATTGAGTTAGTCGTGCTGCTGGGCGCAGCGCTGGTGCGCGTGGCGGTGGCAGCAAGCGCGGGAGCCGGGCCAGGATCGCAGGGGGAGATGCAGCAGCAGGAGCAGGGGACTGCCGTGGAGTTGCCGTGGCGCTGGCTGGTGCTGCCTGCGGCGGTGCTTGCAGGCCTAGAGATAGGGTGAGTGCATGGGCCAGCCGGGAGGGCTGATGTCGACCTATGTCGGTTGCTGGGGGCCCATGTTTGCCCACCGCCTGCCATTGCCCGAACACGCACCATACAGGCCACGTGCATACCCTGCTTCCCTGGTCCCTCTACACAGGCTGTACAACACGGCAGCCAGCTACACACAGATCGCGGGGCTGGCGCTGACCAGCGCCACCCGCGCCGCCTTCCTCATCCAAGCCTCCATCCTGTTCACACCCATCCTGTCCTCCTTTGCCGGCATGGCGCCCAGCAGGTGGGGGCAGCGCGCAGTGGGGTCTGGTGTTGCTGGCACAGTCTCTGCTTCACAGCATCCTGACAGCCCTGCTCGTGGCCTCGGAGCAGCACACTCACGCGCCATTCGCGGCTGGTCTTCTCGGGCAACTGCTGCAGGCCGGTGTGGCTGGGCAGCGTGCTGGCGCTGGTCGGCACGGTCATCATCACCCAGGACCCCAGCGGGGCATCGGTGCCGGATGCGGCAGCCGCCGTAGCAACCGGAGGCCTGGGCCTGGCTGCTGGGGATGTGCTGACCCTGCTAGCAGCAATCAGCTACTCGGTTGCCACTGTGCGGATGCCGGTGTGGGCGGTGAAGCACAGAGTCACGCCGCTGCAGCTGGCGCTGGGCAAGTCTGCCTTCTTGACGGCGGTGGCAGCTGGAGTGGCGGCGCTCCAGGCGGGGCAGCTTGCCGCAGCAGGCCAGCCCGCCGCGGCGCTGTGGCCGGGGTGGCAGAGTGCCGAGGGCTGGGGCATCATGCTGTGGGCTGCGCTGGGACCAGGGGCGCTGGCCAGCGTGCTGGTCGTCAAGGTGCGGCAGTGCGGTCCCGCATCCATGCGCCCGTGCATGCTCTCCTACGATTAACTGTCTGCTCTTGTACCAAGTACTGTGTTTGCGCTTGCCGGCTGTCGGTTGGGTGCCCTCCTTGTTGATGTTTGACACTTTCTGTCAATGTTTGCTGGCTGCAGGGCCAGGCGCTCGTCTCGCCCTCAGCCGCCCAGATCATGTTCAGCACCATCCCTCTGTGGTCGGCCCTGCTGGCCGCGGCGGTGCTGCAGGAGCAGGTGGGCCCGCTGACGTGGGCGGGCGGCGCTGTGGTCGCTGCGGCAGGGCTGGTAGCGGCGCTGGGGCGCCCAGGGCGCCAGATCCCGACCACAGACGCGCCCAAGCTCTGAAGGCGGCCGCGGGTTACAGCCATACGGGTGTGGCCCACTGTGTAAGGCGTAAGGCACGACGCCATGACTGAATAGAGAGTGCCACCGCCGCGGTGTGCAGGCAGGGAAGCGAATAGATGGCAGGGGCAGAACGAAGGACATAGGGATAGCAGCGTGAATACAGGCGGG
Source organism: Chlorella variabilis (assembly GCF_000147415.1). Taxonomy (NCBI): domain Eukaryota; kingdom Viridiplantae; phylum Chlorophyta; class Trebouxiophyceae; order Chlorellales; family Chlorellaceae; genus Chlorella; species Chlorella variabilis. The sequence continues at coordinate 1,114,900 of NW_005435081.1, read as the reverse complement.
TAGTGGTCCTGGCTAGGGTCGGAGAGGCACAGAGTTAGCAATACAGTGTGTGACGGAGCGCAGTTGCAGCACCCCGCACGCTGCTGCCTAGGAAGGGATGAGAGGGCGTGAACGGCAGGACCAATCAAAGTAAAGGCAGGTGCAATACAGTACGGGTAGGGGCACAGAGAGTTGCATCGCAGGCAGCGGGCCGTGAATAGCAGATGCTGACGATAAGCGGGAAAGATGTCAGTGGGAAGGAACGAATAGGTGCAGCAGCTGCGCAGCTTATCCATCCAGCACGCCGGCAGCACATAGGCAAAAATTGGGGTGGTCTCACATCTTGTGGGGGCCTCGGTATGCGCGCACCTCTATCTCTCACACTCACACGTGGAGACGCAGCCGATTCAGTGCCAGACGGCCATATACAGGCCCTGCAGGCCACCAGGGCACGTGTGCAGAAAAGGTCAAGAGACACACACAGACGGACACCTCCCCATCCTGAGCCGCCACCGCCGCAATTGCTTCCATCAGCACAGTAAGAAATCCACACCAGCCCTGCCCCTCCTGCCCGCTGCTCACCTGCAACCCAAAGGCTAGCGGGCCGCCGCACACAAAGAGGCGGGAGCGGGAGGCATCCCAGGTGTGTGCATAGCAGGCGTGCTTGACATCCATGCCTGCGCAACCAAAGAGGGACAGGGTAGGGCCAACCGTGGGTGCCGGTGGCATGCGCTAATGCCATGGCCATGCGCCCTCGGCGCTCGGGCGCCACCACAACGGCTCCTGCTGCCGCCAGAAAAGCTGCCTGCTTGGCATTGTCTCCAGCTGCCAGCCCTCACCCGCAAAGTGGTCATAGTAGAGGTCATTCAGCACCACATGGCCCGGCCCCAGCTGCAGGTGCTGGCGCGGCTGCCACGCGGGCGCCAGCGCCGGCGCCAGCTTGCAGCGCGGCAGGCCGCCCTCGCCGCCGTAGTCGAACGCGTGCTGGGGGGCGGGCTCGGTGGGGAGGAAAGCAGAGGCGCGCAGGTCAAAGAAGAACAGCTTGCCGCGGCCGGTGCCGAACGACAGCAGGTGCTCCGTCAGCTGCACGCTGCGCACGCCCTGGCTTTCGTCGGGAGAGGCCACCGAGCACAGATCCGCCGTGCGCCTGCGGGAGAGGGCACGTTGAAGTTGGGGCGAGTGGGGTGGGTGGGCCCCAGGTTGGCTGAGCCCCAGGCCTGGGGTTGCGGTACGGAGGCCCGGCTGCCGACTTGCGCATGAACCTCCAGCCAGGCACCCTGCCTCTTGCACCCCACAGACCACCCACCACCCACCCCAGCCTCCGCATACATGCGCCCACGCCAGGGCAGCACACGGCGGAGTGAAGGCACCCCCGCCGCCGCCCCACCTGCGCGGGTCCAGCAGCGTGACGTGCCCCACCGACCCCACCGCCAGCAGGTCGTGCCGCTGCTCCATGCACACCAGCTCCTTGGTCAGCGGCAGCTTCACCTGCGGGGGGGCGACGGCGATGCGCTCACACATGCATGTACATGTAAATGTATGTGGCATGACATATGTATCGCTGCGTGTGTTTGCCACAAGGCGGGGGCCGAAGGCCAGGCTCGAGCTTAAGCTGGGCAGCCCTGCACCCGCTGCCCAGCCGCCCACCCCTCCCGCACCCTCCCTGCCTCACCGTGCGCGTCGTGCGCAGGTTGCGGGCGGCGTCCAGCAGCTTGACGCAGCCGTCTGTGGACAGCGCCGCCAGGCGGCAGGACTCAAAGTCGTACTTGACGTCCCGCACCTTGCCCTGCAGCCAGGCACCGTGGCACACGGCACATCGGCACACGGCGCAGCACAGCACGGCATCGGTGGGGCATGAGGCATGAGGCAGCACGGCACGGCGCGGCGCAGCACAGCATGGCATGGCATGGGGCAGCAAGGAAACAAGGGGCCTGCAATCGGCAAAGCGTGCTGGAGGATGCATGGCGCACCCCGGGCACAGCTAGGTCAGTGTGCTCCAGCCCGGCGCCGCGCCCCGCGCATAGCGCCACCCACCTCAAACTTGCGCTGCAGGCCGTCCGGGCCGTCTGCGCCCTTGTACTGCACGTCTGGTGCGCCCTCCCCCGGCTCCGGAATGCTCCACAGCGCTACCGACTGGTCCCGAGACCCGGTGACCACGTGGCGGTCGCTGACCCAGGCCACCCCAAACACCCAGTCCACGTGGCCCTGCAGGCGGGTGAGCAGAGGGGTGCGAGACATGAGGAGGGCAGGCAGGCAGGTGGGTGGGTGCACAGGGGCAGGCTGGTGCTGGCCAAGCTGCCCCGGTGAGTCCCCTCTTGTGCCAGCACGGCAGCTGCGGCTACGGCTGCATGGGCCAATTCCCGGCCACCGGCCGCGGGCAGCGCGCTCACCACCAGCGTCTGCACAGGCGCAAAGTCGGGCAGGCGCAGCACGGCGCAGTCCGCTGGCTCGGTGCCGCCGGTGGCGACCATGTCGCCCGCGGGGTTGACGGCCACCGAATGGATGCCGCAGGCGCCCCACACCGTCTCCATGACTTCGTGCTGCCGTGGCGGCGCGGGCGGCAGCGGGATGGACCGCAGCATGCCCGCTGACGTGTCCCACTGCAGCAGGTGGTTGGACTTGGTGCCCACCAGCAGCCGGTGGTCATCCTGCCATGCCTGCGGTCGGGTGGAAAGAAAGGCGATGCACAGGGCGGGGATCGGCCATCGATCACAAGCGCCTCCATAGCAGGAGGCAGGCCAACACGCTTGGAGGGTGGCTGCGTGCAAGGTTGCAGGCGGCAGCCATGCAAGGCAGCGCGACACGAGCGGCGGCGCCCCCCGCCCGCTCACCGCTGCAAAGGCCTTGTCGACGTCAGGCCCTAGTGTGCTGGCCAGCTGGCCCGTGATCTCCTTTTCCTGCCACAGCGCCGGCTGGCAATCTAGGTAGTGCCGGCTGGCGGCGCGTTGCAGCCCAGCCCTGCAAGCGGCGGCGGTAGCAGCGGCGGCGCGAGGTGTGTGTGGCGGATGGCTGTGCATCCGCCTTGGTGTTTTACAGCCCTGGGGGTTGCACGCGCGCAAGCAGGGCTCAAAGGAGCACGCCAGGCTGCTCCCAAACGCTGCCAGCGGGGCGGCGCCCACGCACCTGTGACTGCCGCCGCACTCTCGCTGTCGCAGCACGGACAGGGCCACATTGCCGCCTTCGCCGCCCATGGCGCCTGGCTGCTCGCAGGGGGGCAGCCGAAGCAACACAGAGCCCGCAAAGCGCAGCTCCAGCGGCACACAGAACCTGCGCTTCACTGTCGGCAGGCTGCAGCGGCAGTGCGCCCTCGCTCTGAACCTCAAAGCCAGGATGGATGGGCTTCCGAGCCTCCTGGTGCCCCCACAGCCGTGCGTCCCCCACAGCACAGCACGCCGCAGCCTCATTTACACAGCGTTCTTATTAATCCTTCTGACTTGATTTTTGCAATTGCAGACGACCCCCACTGAGCCCCTAGCGGTGCTGTTCCGAGCGGTGCTGTGTCGGAGTCGCGCGCTGCGCGCTTCCAGGCTCTGCAAACCAGCAAAGGAGACAGCGCAGGCTGGTAAATAGGCCACGAGATGCGTGCAGCAGTGGTCAGGCAAGTGGGGAGCTCGCCCTACCGGCTGGTGGGGGGGGGGGTGGTGGCGGGCGGCGGCAGCAGCCTC
>NW_005435081.1:1099797-1111206 GCF_000147415.1 Chlorella variabilis | reverse complement strand
CGGCGTCGTCGCCGGCGGCGGCAGCAGCCTCAACTTGACCCTCCTCAGCCGCTCGCCAACCACCTACCCCGCCATGCAGGCAGCGCGCCAGCCTGCTCGCCGCGGCAGCGCTGCTGCTTGCTGCGGTGGCGCTTCCGGGGGCCGCCGCCTGGACCGACTGCTCCACAGGGCCAACGGTGTTCAAGGTGTCTGAGGTCGAGCTAGTTCCGACTGTCGTCAAGCCTGGAGACGTGGCCAACTTCACAATCACAGCAGAAGCGGGTATGCCAGCACTTCGGTCCCCACACCAGCATGCTTCTTCAGCTCTGCACCCACCCTGTCGCTGCCGCCGCCGCCGCCGCCGCCAACGTTTCCTGGCCTGCAGCCAAGGAGGTGAGGATGGGCGTGGTGCAGATGATTGTCCACTACGCGGGGATGCCCGTCTGGACTCAGCTGGACAACCTGTGCGACAAGACGGCGGCAGGGTGCCCCGTGCAGCCGGGGCCCGTCCAGGTGCTTCGCCGCGCTGTGCCTGCTGCCACGGGCGGGACAGTTGGACATGCTGCTGCCACGGCCAGCTTCGGATGGCATGCCGGCTGCATGCCGTTCTGCTCCAGTGCTTCCCGCCACAACCCCGCCACAGCGTTAGCCGTGCACCCATGCCCTGCTATTCTTGGTCTGGCGCCGCCTGCAGGTGCTCTACTCCCAGCTGTTCCCCGCCATCACACCGCCCGGCTTCTACGACGTCACCCTCAACGGCCACTCGATCACCGAGGCGCTGTTCTGTGTCAAGGTGGAGTTCCAGGTGTGCGAGGCTGGCGGTACACAGCGGCCAGCCGTTTTATGGCTTGTGCTTAGCCCAGGAAGCCTCCTGGCCTCCTGCCAACTGCCTTGCCCTGGCCTTGCACTATCTGACCTGCTTGGTGCGCGTGCCTGGGCGGGTGCTGCAGGTCGTGCCACCTGGTGCAGAACAGGTGGCCGAGGGCTGGGCGGCGGCGCTGAAGGGCCCAGCACAGCAGCAGGTGCTGAGCACGCACCGCAAGAGCTTGGCATGAGGGGTGTGGCACGGCTGCCGCCGACAGCCGCCACACAACCCATGCATCGCCCCTATATCCCAGATGTCTTGTAGCTCTCTCCTAGCGCCCAATGCACATGCTATGTAGACCTGTTGCCCCTCGCCCACCATTTTGCTCGTCACCATCCAGCATGCTCATTTTCTACTGCTGTGCACCGTGGTCTGTACTCTGTCATCCGCCGTCATTCGGCAACTTGTGTTAAAGAGCTGCTTGCCGGAAGGCAGGAGGCTAAGAGGAGAAGCAATAGGCATGCCCTTCAGAGCGCGCTGTTTCTCTCGCTGCCGCCTCTCACTGCCGCCGCATGTTCATGCCGGCCCGAAGCACCTCATCCACAAGCAGCAGCTGGCTCGCCACGACGGGTGCACTGCAGCAGGCGATGCAGGCACACAGGGAATGAAATGCAGGCAGCCTGGTGCAACAAACCCCTGGCCCTCTGCCCTGCCGACTGGCACTGGTCCTTCCCACTTGGCGTGCAGAACATCAGGCACGGGATCCACACCCATGCACAGCATGCATGGCAGGCAAGGTGCCCCACCTCTGCAGTATCTGCCTCTTCACCACATAATTGTCCAGCACACCCCCAAGATGCGGGTCGGCCGGCTCGCCAGTGGCAACATCCAGCCCCACGCACCCGCCCCGCTCAGCCTCCTCCTGCAGGCAACAAGTGTGCCACCAGCAGGGCGCCAGCTGTGAGCAGGGCAGCAAGGCTGCATGCCGGCTGCGACACTTGCTGGGCTGCAACACCCTACGTCTCCCTGGCCTCGACATTGTCAACCCACCCAGCATTTCCCACCTCCTCTGCCCTCCCTGCCCCACTAAGCCTCCCCACTAAGCCTCCCCATTGCCGCACGCCCCAGCCTCTCCCGTCCCCAAGCCCTGCCCTCCCTGCCCCAACTGCGATTGTAGAAGCCCACCTGCAGCGCGATGATTGTGTCCTGCGGGTCGTAGCCGCTGTTCTCAGCCAGGATCTTGGGCAGCCCCAGCAGCGCCTGCAGGAGCAGGGCCGGGGCAGGGCAGCAGGGCAGGATGCGCAGGCGAGGGGTGGCGGGTGAGGAGGCGTGCAGGCAAACGTGCAGGCAGGCAGGCTGGCTGGCTGGTGTGGTTTTCACGACGGCTGTGGCCAAGATGCGAGGACAAAGGCAGACGCACCTCTGCAAATGCCTCCACCCCCAGTTTGACACGGCCCTCCACGCCCTTGATCGTCTTGGTGCGCAGGTGGTGCGCCGCCGCCACCTCAAACGCGCCCCCGCCGGGCACCACTGCGGGGAGGCGAGCGGGCACAGCGGCACAGGCGCATGGCGGGCTGCCGTCGGCACGGGCACGCAGCTGGCAGCCGCAGCCAGCGGGCTGCACCGCTCATCCGCAGCGCTGCAGCAGCCCTGCGACGCGCAGCTGCCCTGAGGCGCTCACCCGCCGCATCCTCTATCGTGTTCTTCACCGCACGCAGCCCATCCCGCACCGCATCCTTGATCTGCAGCGAGCGACCCAAACAGAGCGGCGCACCGCATCCTGATGGGCAACCCGAGGGGCTCCTTGCATGCCTGGCTCTTCAGTGTCTCTCTCCCTCTCTCACATACACACACACACACACACACATGCGCGCACACACACACAACACGCGCACGCGCACACACATCCCGGCACCCGGCGCCCCACCTGGGCGATGGTGTAGTCGTTGGGTCCCTTGATGAGGATGGTGCACGAGTGCGGGTGCCGCACATCCTCCACAAACGTGAACTTGTCCTCGCCCAGCACATGCTCATACACCAGCCCCGCGTGGCCCAGGCACTCGGCAGTCAGCTCCTCCACTGCTTGGCGGGGTAGAGCAGGGGAGGGGGGGAGGAGGGGCAAGGGGTCAGCTAGGGGCACGGGCGCGGCCACACGAGGGCAGGGGCTCAGCAGGGCTCAAGGAAACACCATCGCATGTGGCTTGGCTCGCGAACAAAGGCAGCGCGCCCGCGTGGGCACTCACTGCTGTTCACTGTGAAGCCGCCGCACGCCAGCTGCAGCCGCTCCGCATTCCGCCTCTTGGCCCGCCTGCGCCAGCCGGCGTGGCACACACAGGGAGGGGGGGGGGGTCAGCCAAGGGTCAGTCCCACCTGCTGCGACCGTCAGGTATGGCAGAATGTGGGAAGCAGCACAAGGTATCCAGTGGGCGCTGCGGGCATCCGACTTTATACCCGGCCAGCCAAGCAGCCCGCCGGCCGAGCCAGCCGGCTTCCAGCCAGGCCGCAAAACAGCTGCTCAGGCTGCCAAGGAGGCCCCGGCCCCTCACCGCAGCGCCATGATCCCCTCCTTGGCCAGCAAGTCGAGCGAGGCGGGGTCGATGCCCTTCTGGTTGATCACCACGAAACTGCTGCCGTCGGCACACACCTGGCGGCGGGGTGGTGGCAGGGCCAGCGTTTTTTCATGAGCAGGGCGGCAGGCATGCTAAAAATGTATGCAGATGCTGGCCGCATGCATACCACGCGTACGCCGACATGCGCAGCACGGACGGAACCTCCAAGCAGCAGGCTACCACTTCACTGGCCCGCACGGCCCCGCGGCGACGGCTCGCCCTCCCTTGATCTGGCCCGCCCACACCCCCGGCCCCACCTCCTTCTTCAGCTCGATGATGCGCTGCACCTTCTGGTCCACCACCGCGCGCTCCGCCGCCACCAGCTTCTCCCGCTGCTCCGCGCTGCTATAGAAGAACCCGGCGTTGACCTGCGGGGCGCGCGGGCGGTGCACGGGCGGGGCGAGGGTGGGGTGGCAGGTGTGGTGCCGCTGTGTGGCGGTGGCTGGCTGGGATGGCGGCTGGCTGGGGGTACTTGTGGGGGCGCAGCGCAGGCGCACATCCCCGCGCCAGCACCACCACATGCATCCATCATCAAAACAACAACACCCGTACACACACACCACCACCACCGCCACCACCACCACCACCCCCTCCACTCAGCCCACCTCGCTCTTCTCGTACTCCAGTGACACGTTGCAGTTGAGCACGTGGCAGTTCTCCAGGCGCTTGGGCATGTCGGGGTGGCGCGAGCCATGGTCCAAAACCAAACCGCTGCAGGGTGGGCAGGAGGGTGGGCGCGGATGCTCGGGGTGGGACAGGGCAGGGCGAGGTGGGGCGTGGCGAGGGCGGGCGGCGCAGTACGCAGCGGTGGCGGGTGCGCCAGGCAGGTGAAAGCATGCGGTGTGCCAACGAGCTGCCAGAAGTTGCGCGGCTGGCCCCTGCGCCCCACCCCTGGCGACCACCACAGCCAGCGGCCTGCCCTTGCCAGCAGCCGCGCCCTGCCTCACCGTATGAGGCGCGTGTCTGTGTCCAGCTTGTGGCGCATACACATGATCTCCACCTGCAGCGGGAGGAGTGCGCAGCGAGGTGGTGCGTGTGTGTTGGGATTCCCGGGGTGGGTCGGATGCGAGGCACAGGAAGGGACCACAGGTGTGCAGTGCAGCCGCAGCGCCAGGGGCAGCATGGCAGTGCCAGGGGCAGCCGAGGCAGCGGCGCCAGGCGGGCCGCAGCGGCACAGCACAGGTGCCAGAGGCGGCAGCAGTACGGGGCAGTACCGCCAGGGGAGCGATGCCGCACCATGTGCAGGTCCAGGGGCTGGTCTGGCTTGAGGATGGTCAGCACGCCGTCCACCACAATGTCGGTCAGCTGGTCGGCCAGCCCCTCGCGCAGCTTGGTGCGCAGCGCTGTGCGCGCCACGCACCGCAGCGTCTCCCTGCACAGGCGGCGGCGGCCGCCGCCGCTTCGCAGCAGTTGGCAGAGATTGTGGGACATGCGGGCCCGCTGCCCGCTGCAGCATCCGCCTGGCCCATGCGGCCCGCGACTGCACATCTGCCGTGGCGCAGGCGCCGCGACAGGCGGCGCAGTAGGCGCGGCCTGCAGGCTGGCTTCGATCCACACACACAGGCCCAGGTCGCGTGTTGGCAGCCGGCCAGTCCAGCCCCCACCTGTCTGCCGGGTCTACCGCCTCCTTGAAGCTGTCCAGGAACACCAGCAGGTCCTTCTTGGCAATCTCATACCCCTGTACCGCCATCACGCGGCAGCAGCAACAACAGCATGAAGCATGAGGAGCGGCAGCGGCGGCAGCAGCACATGCGCCGCGGCGCAGGCATCCACCCGCCGACGCATCTTGGCAGATGCCGGTACAAACGAGCAGGCGTGCGCTGCGCGCCGCCCCACCCACCCCACCTCTGCAATGATGCGAGGGTGCAGGCCGTCGGTGATGTACCGCTCCGCCTGCTTCATCAGCTCGCCAATCAGGATCACCATGGTGGTGGTGCCGTCGCTGCATGGCAGGCGGGAGGCAGGCAGGCACATGCGCGATAGGAGCAGGGGCAGGCTCGCAGGCTGGCCAGCGCATCGAGCTCAACGCACCCGTGCATGTGAAAGCTGGTGTCTGCCCTCCAGCCGCGTGCCAATCACACAGAGCAAAGGCATGCGGAATCCCTCCCTCGCTCCCACCCGGCCTCACCCCGTCACTTCATCCTGCGCCACCGCAGTGCGTGCAATCATGACTGCCGTGGGGTTTGTGATCTGCATCTCCCGCAGCAGCGTGTTGCCGTCCTTGGTCAGCTTAATGTCTGCAGGCCAGAGCAGGCCAGAGCGTCAGAGGAGGCAGGCCTTCCGCATGCATGCACGGTAACGAGGCCTCGTGCGGCGGCGGGAGCAGGCGACGTGCATGGGGCCCGCACCTCCCGCGCCGCCGACCAGCATCTTGATGGTGCCCTTGGGGCCCAGGTTGGTCTTCATCACGTCGTACAGGCCCTTGGCTGCAGCAGGGGAGCGCGCAGGACGCAGGCAGCAGCCAGGGCCAGCAGTCAACCGAGGCACGAGCGGCAGCAGTTGCGGGTGCCAGGTGCAGCGCGCCGCGGCGCCACATGCGCGGGTGATCGCGTGAGGCGGCCGCCAATTGGCGCCGTACTCACCGGCATTGACGTTCATGAAGCACGCAGCGCTGCGCCCCAGCACTTCGGCCTTGGGATTGAGCTGCCGCACTGATGCCATTGCCGGCAATCCCTCCTCGCTGCCGGGACTCGGCCAAAAGCGCCGCAGGCGGCGGCAGCACCAGTGGGGAGGCTGGAGGCGAAGCGGGAGCAGGAGCTCGGGGTGCGATCGGAGGTCCTTGGCGCAAAGCTGCAAGCACCAGCGATCAAGGATGAAGAATTGACCAGACGCAAGCCCAATTTCGCCGAAGCAACTGGCCGTGCTGTGCTGCCCTGCTCAAAACACAAATGAGGCTGCTGGCGATCGATCTAGCTGCCGCCCGCAAGTTGATCTCACGAACCGCCTGCATCTACGGCATCCTTTTCTGCAGCCTCCTTGCCCAGCGAAGGCATCGCGGCGTGCACAGGCTTGCGAGCGGCGCGCCTGGGGCCCTGGCGAGCCCGCCCCCACCTGTGACCTCCCTCAGCCAGCGCCATCGGTGGCACCGGGTGCCATCCCGAGCTGCACCGCGGCGACCCTCCCCATCTGCCGGCCAAAGCTCTCCTCGCCAGGGCACCGCGCCGCTGGACCTGGACTTAGGCAGCGAGCGCGATGCAGCAGCAACAACAGCAGCAGCAGCCGCAGCAGGGCGCTGCAGGTGAGCCGGCCGCGCCCTTCCTTCCACAGCCGCTGTCAGCTCCTCTTGTACGCCGCCCAGTCGCTTGCTTGCTGCCGGCACCTGATCAGGCCTCTGCTGGCACCACAACTCCACTGCTGCAGGGGCACCAAACCCCAGCCAAGGGCAGCAGCAGGCGCAGGCAGCCGTGGCCGCGGCGGCCTCGGCGCAGCAGATGGCGGCGGCCGCCAGCGCGCAGCAGGCGGCAGCGCTAGCGGCGATGCTGCCTGCGGCGGCCGCGGGCGGCGCACGCCCCGCGCTGGCGCTGCACCCAGCCCTGGCAGCCATCCAGGGCAATCAAGGCCTCACCATGCTTCCGATGGCAGGGCCGGCAGGCACCTTCACTTTTGCCGCCCGCCCCGGCATGCCCCAGCCCTTCTTCTATCCCGCCGTGCCGCAGCCGGTGGCGCCATTGGCGCCCTCGCCGTCTGCCGCAGCCGCAGCGGCGGCAGCAGCAGCCCGCCGCCCCAGCAGCCGCCCCGGCAGCCGCTCTTCCTCGGCTGCGGCCGCCGGCAAGAAGCATTGCAACTGCAAGAACTCGCGCTGCCTCAAGCTGTGAGCCGCCCGCCGCCGCTCGCCCGTAGCTGCCCTCCCGCATGCCCTCCCGCATGCTGCGTGTACTGCGGGCCAACACAACAGCGGCGCCTGCGCTGCACTGCTTGGGCTCTGATGAGCAGCCGGGAGCTTTGCTGTGACACCCCTTGCTCTCCCGCCCACCCTTGTCCCCTCTCCCTCCTCCTCCTCTCCCCGTGCCCCAACCTGGCCCCACGCATGCAGCTACTGTGAGTGCTTTGCCTCGGGCCGCTACTGCGACGGCTGCAACTGCCTGAACTGCTACAACAACCGCGAGCACGAGGCCACGCGGCAGTCGGCGGTGGAGGCGATACTGGAGCGCAACCCAAACGCATTCCGGCCCAAGATTGCGCCCGGGGTGTGTGGCCCGCGAGGGCGCCCGCCTGCCTGCCCGCATGCCTGCTGTTCCGCCGTGCCCATGCCTGGCTGACCTCCTCGCTGCTAATTCGAGACCGGCAGCATGCGTCGCAACCTCATCTGCCACCCTGGGGCTATGCCTGGCTACCGTGGGTGCGTGCCTCCTGGCCTTCCCGCCCACCCGCCTGCCCTTCCCTCCCCTAACCCCGCAGGCGGACAACCGCCGGGCTGGCGGTGCGCGGCACAACAAGGGGTGCAACTGCAAGAAGAGCGGGTGCCTGAAGAAGTACTGCGAGTGCTTCCAAGCAGGTACGGGGCGGTACCGCTGTGCGCTGCCGGGGGCATGCCCGCAAGCGTGGCAGCACGTGGGCGTCCGCCACGACGCCACCCCTGGCACATCTGCTGTGCGCGCTGTGCTGCTGCCCGACTGCTCCCGCTGCCTGCCCCCCGCTGCAGGCATCGTGTGCAGCGAGATCTGCAAGTGCCTTGACTGCAAGAACTATGAGGGCAGCGAGGCGCGGGACGCGCTAGTGTCGCCTCAGGTGCGAAACCCGTGCGCACAGGCCGCTGCCGCGCCTTCTTGCTCTGCTGTGCCCGGGCGGGCGTCTGCCTGGCTGCTTGGCTGCTGCCTGCCTGGATGCATGCAGGCATGCAGGCATGCATGCAGCGTGCCGGCGCGGGGGCGTCACGAGGTGCTCGCCGCTCAAGCTGGCATGCCTGGCCACCTGCGCCGCTGCCTACAGGGCGAGCGCCAGGGCTCCCCCGTGGGGCTGCGCCGCACATCCCGCACAATCTCTCCTTCAGGGCCAGGCGCGCGGCCAGGTTGGTTGGGCTGCGCTGGCTGCCGTGTCTGGGAGGCCCTTGCCCCGAGGTCACACTCGTGGCCGGCTTGGTGGGTGGCTTGCGGCAGGAAGGTTTGTCCCAGCGCTGCCTCTTTGCTGAATCTCTTGTTGCCGGGCGCGCTTGCAGGCTTCGCATCGCCGGGCGCGGCCGCGCCTGCCGCTGCAGCAGGAAGCGGCTCCCTGCCCAGCCTGGCGCAGCTGCAGCAGGCGCAGGCGGCCGCGGCGGCGCAGGCGGTGGCGGCGCAGGCGGCGGCGGGGCAGCCCGCATCGCTGGCGGCCGAGCAGAAGCAGCAGGTGGCGCGGGAGGTGGTACGGGAGGTGGTCAAGCCGGAGCTGGTGGAGAAGCTGGCCATGCTGCTGATGCTGGTATCCCAGGAGGAGCACGAGCGGCGGCAGCTGCCCACGCCCTCGCCCTCCCACTCGGCAGCAGCGGCGGCGACCCAGCGGGAGGCAGAAGGAGGCGCACAGGCTGCATCGCCCGGCAGCAGCCCCGCTGGTGCTGCTGGCGGCGGCGCGGGGGAGGATGAGGCCGCCGCCATGGATGTGGACATGGCACAGCAGGCGGCGGCGGAGGCGGCGGGCGGCGCTGCCGGGAAGGAGGAGCCGGCGGAGCAGGCGCCGGCGGCGGATGCGGCCCTTGTGAAGCTGGAAAGCATGGATGTGGATACCGGAGCGGAGGCGGCGGTCGTTGGGCCCGCGACGGCGGAGCAGCGGGACGCGGCGGCACCCGCTGCAAACGGCGGCGCGGGCGAGGAGGAGGCCGAGGAGATGGGGCTGTACGCTGCTCAGGAGCGGCTGGTGCTCACAGAGTTTAGAGACACAATGCAGGTGGGTGGGTGGGTGGGTGTGGCGGGGGCTTGATTCAGGGCTTCCTGCTCTCACTTGGCTGGCTGCTCCCGCTGCTCCTCTGTTGCCGCCCTGCCCCGCGCCCCTCCCTAGCCGCCTGGCCATCGCGGCCGCGCCTCCCAAGGGCCTCGTGCCCACGCCCACGCTCCTCCCCTGCTGCCAGCGCAGATGATCTCTCGTCTGGTGGGAGAGAAGGTGGAGAAGAAGGTGCAGCAGGCGCAACAGGCGCAGCAGGCGCTGCTGCCCACATCGCAGCAGGGCACGCCCAGCGTGGTGGGCATGGCGCCGCTGCCGCAGCTCAGGCCAGGTGGGCGTGCCCGGCTGGCCGTGCTGCCTGAGCAGAGGCGGCTTGCAAGCCAGCTTGGCCGCCAGGCTCTGCTGTGGTGCCCTGTGCGGCCCTCCGCTGCGCCGCAATGGCGTGCCTTGCCCTGCTCCTCCCTGCACGTTGGCCTGTGGCTGTGCCTGTCGCCGAGCTGCGCCCTGCCGCCCTCTCCCCTGCTGCAGCAGCGCAAGCCAGCCAGCCCGGCAGCGCGGGCATGTTCATGCCCGGCCAGCCCCAGCTGGTGCTGCTGCCCCCCGCGCTGATGGCGCAGCAGCTGGCGGCGGCGGGGCAGACCGCCAACGCGCTGGGCATGGCGATGACCCTGCAGCAGACGCCGCAGGGCTTCCAAGCGGTCTACAAATCCATGGATCCCCAGCAGGCTGGCGCCGCCGCCGCTCCCGCAGCAGCAGGCGCGCCGGCAGGCACGCCTGTGTTGCAGCCGCTGCAGCTGCCGCCGCTGCCGCAGCCGCAGCCGCAGCAGGCGCAGCAGCAGGAGGCGGCGGCCACCCCTGCCGTCGACGACGGCGGCACGCAGTAGCCTGCACATGTTGCCATTAGCCCGCCCATACCCTTTACCCATTGACAGGGACCCAGGCACGAATCCTCTGCTTACCAAGCGGCGCGTGCCGCCTTGCACAGACCCCAGCCGGCTGGCCCCCTGACCCATCACCCCTGCTGCTCCGCAACCTTGTCCCCCTGCTGCTCCCACCCTCCACCATTGTGGTAGTGCCGTCCATGTGGCACGCCGCTTGCTCTTGCTGATGTTTGTTGCTGACAGACACGACTGACATATGCATGCACTGCCGTGTGTAACCGCCATGGCGTGCTCGGTTGTGTGTCAAGCATCATTGCAATGGTCAAAGCATGGGCCGGTCTGGGGCTGGAACACGGGCAGCACACAAAGGCTGGCATGCAAGGGCACGTTGCATGGCGAGGGCATGTTGCAGGACCAAAGCATGTGTGGGGCCTGGGGAGCAGCTGCATCTGCAGCTGCCCACGGCGTGAGCAGTGCATGGGATGAGAGCAGGACAGGATGCGGAACGGGTTGGCTGTGCAGTGGGGGTGCAGCGGGCAGCATCAAGGGGGCAGCAGGTGTGCCAGTGGCAGGGAGAGATGGCAAGCAAAGACAAAAACGGGAAGCAAAACTGGTCAGCGGGGACTGAAAAAAAGCGGGGGCTTTCGCTAATGAATGGGGCCAACAACTGATGGGGGATAACATGACACAGCCCTGCCGCCCTGCTGGCAGGAGCGGGCAGACGCGTACAGGACAGGGAGGGGAAAGGTAGGCACAGGAGGTACACACAAAACCGAAAGAGGAGTGGGAGCGCAGCGAGCGCGGCCCGCGCGAGTTGTATGACGTATGCCCGGCGGGCGGGCGCTCCCGGCGGGCAGCCATGCTGCGGGTGCTGCAGCCAGCCAGCCAGCCAGCCGCTCTCGCGACCGGGGCCGCCGAGTGGGCCTGCTGGCAAGCGCCGCGGCGTCAGCACAGCTCAAAGGCGGGGAAGCCGCGCCTGCTCGTCGTGTCCACATTGTACGCTGCAGCATCGCGAGGGGGCGGGGCGGGGCAGGGCAGGGCAGAGGTCAGAGGTGGCGGTGTCCCCAGAGGGACCCGCGAGCTCGAGGCAGCAGCCGGCATGGGGCAAAGGCGGGCGGCGGCGGCAGCTGCGGGTGCGCACCCGCGATGCCGCCCTCCGTGCCCACGTAGAGGCGTCGCCCAGAGGGGGAGAAGGCCAGGCCGCTGATGTCGGGCTCGCAGTTCTGGCTGCCCACATCCAGAACCTGAGGGGAGAGCAGCGGGCAGCGGGTGGGCTGGGGTAACT
>NW_005435081.1:1098698-1099692 GCF_000147415.1 Chlorella variabilis | reverse complement strand
GCCCCCCCCCCCCCCCACACACACACACACACACACACACACCACACACACACACACCTGCTGGCGGTCCCACATGCGGCAGTCCACGACGTGGCACCGGCTGCGGTGCTCCGCAAACGCCATCATGTCCAGCGGCGCGGGGCTGAACTCGACGTTGCGGCAGGCCTGCGTGTGTTGGGGGGACGCAGGGGCGCATGGGGGCGCAGAGGCGTCACGTGTCAGCGCGGGATCGGTGCATGTGTGCGCGTGCGTGTCGTGTGTGTGGTACCCGTGCCGCGCCAGCAGCAGCAACATCAAGCAGCATGCGTGCTCCGGGCCGGGGCCGGCGAGCGCGGCGCGGCGGCAGCGCAGGCACCGCGGCAGCTGCCGGGAAGGCGGCGCTCACCAGGGGCGTGTGGTAGTGCGCCACCACGCGCGTGCTGCGGTGGTCCCACACGGCGGCGCTGCCGTCCTGGAAGGCGGCCGCAAACAGCGAGCCTGCAGGGGCGCGGCGCGGCGCGGCGCGGCTTGGTTTGGTGGCGCGGGGCGGGTGTCGGTGGGCGCAGCAAGCAGGCGGGCGAAGGGGCACCGCAGGCGGCGGCTGAGTGGAGGTCAGGCTGGGGCGGGGCGCGGGGCGCGGAGGCACGCAGCGGTAGCGTTTTGCGGGCGGTGCTGCGCGGCCGCGGGCGGCGCACCCGCGGCGTCCCAGGCGCAGCACATGCCCGCGTCTCCCGCCTCTGTAAAGACCGAGACCTGGCGGTAGCACACGGGGGTGGCCTGGTACAGATACGTGTGGCGGTTGTCCCCCACGCACACCAGGTGCCTGCATGGATGCAGCGGGGAGGGGCGGTGGGGCGCAGACGGGAGGAGGGGCGCGGGCAGGGGCGCCGGGACTGCCGGCAGCGCCCCGTCCCCAAAGCCACGGCTGCCGGGCGCGGCGTGGATGTGGCGGCGTCGCGCCGGGCGGCCGCAGCACCCTTGCTGCTGGCACAGCCACCTTTCTGCACGCCGCACG
>NW_005435081.1:1057708-1098298 GCF_000147415.1 Chlorella variabilis | reverse complement strand
CGAAACCGGGGTGGGGGGGTGAGTGGTGACAGGGAACAGACACAGGGAGGGTTGGTGGGGCGGTACTGGCGGGACGGGAGCTCCAGGCTAGGTTTGGTCCAGGCAGGGAGGTGCAGCCGGGTGGGCGGGGCGGGGCCAGGCCGGCCGGCCAGGGTGCAGGGCAGCGGCAGGCAGCCCGCCCCGCCACACCTTGTACACAATCTCGCCGCCCGCCAGCTGCCGCACGTCCAGCTGGCTGTTCTGGCCGCCTGCCGCCACGTAGCCGTGGCCCACCGTCATGCTGGTGGGCTGCAGCCAGCAAGGGGGCATGTGGAGGCAGTGAGAAACGAAGGGAGGCAGGGAGGCGGGTAAGGCGAGGAAGCGTGGCAAGGCAGCCACTGCTTGGAGAGGCCTGCGCCACAAACCCACCCGCCGCCTCCCGCACCCAAACAACCCTGCACACCCACCTCGAAGCTCAGCTCCTGCGCCACGCTAGTGCTGCTGTTGTTGAGGTCATGCCGCAACGTCCTGTGGCGAGGGCAGGGGCAGGCCTGAGCGCCGGGCCACGGCACCGCCCCGCTTTGGCGGAGGGCAGCTCAACAGGCCTGGCGCAGCGCATGCGCCGTGCGCAGCCCGCACCTGTGGCGACACACGCAGAACAGCTCCTCGTCACGCTGCGGGCAGTGCACCAGGTCTCGCAGCTGCCAGTGCTGGATAGTGGCGCCGCGATCTGCGAGGGGCAGAGCGGAAAGGGGTGGAGGGCAAGCACACGCAGAACCAGAGGGAACCGTTGGCATCCCCAGTTGCCTCCTGGCCTCTGGGGTACCGAACACCGCGTGCACGTGCCAGAACAGTGGGCCGCGGCTCCAAAAAGGCAGAGGGGGGCGGCAGCGGCGGCAAGCCCACGAGTCCCGCCGCTGGGGGTGGCCGAACCCGGTGTCGTGGGGGCCCTGCACCACTGTTCTGCGCCCACAGGGCGCACCATAGGTCGTTGCGTAGTTCAAGAGCGCAGGGGCGCCCTCTTCGGCAGCTCCAGCAGCCGGCCCCATGTCGCCAGCGCGCCAGGGCGGGGCGGCGCACCAATTTATGTTGTGGCGGATGTGCTGAGTGTGGGGCGGGGCACCGCGTGAACAGAGCAGAGAGAAAGGGCTTTCTGCCAAAGGTGGGAGAGTGCTCAGAGGCGCTGGGCCGTGGATCGAGTAGGGACGTGTCCAGCAGAGTGGTTTGTTTCTTGAGAACCAGCAGAATGCAGGGCGGAGATGGCCGAGGCCTGAGCTGGACTGGCCCGGTCTTTCGTTCCTCAACTCCCAGGCCGTCTTTCACGCCCAACCATGCTCAAAGAAGCTGCACGACACTCCCCACACCCCTCAACGTTCCGGTTCAGCTCCACACCGATCTCCAGAACTCCCTGAGGAGGATACCTTTACTCCTTCAGCTCCTGTCACCTGTGAGAGGCTGCCAGCAACCCGTGGCTAGGTGGGAAGGATCAGGGAGCCGTGCACCCCTTTCCCCGTCATTCGTCGCCCTGGATGCTCAGCCTACTGCCGGTCCTTTGCCTTTCAGCGCCTCTTTCATCCACTGGTCTCATATTGCTGCGCTCCCGGTAACGCAGGGTTGCTGTCCTCGCCAATCCACCCGGTATCCAACTGCAGACCCTCGCAGACCGTTCCCCTGATTCTCAGAGGCGGGTCAGGTGCGTCGTGGAAGCTGTGCGTGAGCTGTAGGAGGCCTGCAGCGCATGCCGCCCAGCACCAAGGGCCGCGTAAGGAGCGGCCCGCCTTGGGGTCCACGACGGCACGACCAGCGGTGCCACACTCTGGCTTGCCTGCCTGCCCTCATCGATATCGGCATGCGCTGAACTGCGCAAGGCATACATCCCATGTATACTGGGCGCCCTCTGCTTCTGCCGACGCTGTGGCACCAACGCTGCGGGTGCCGCCGCCTGCCCCCTTGCAGCAACGTCCCGCCCCCAGCACGGCTTCCCCCACAAGCCCCTGGCTGGGCCCGCTGGACAGGGCAGAGCTGGAGGCCTGCCTGCAGGCGGACGACACAGCGCGGCGGCCACGCCTGCTGAAGCGCTGCACATTCGAGCTGGGGGCGCAGCCGCATCCGCCGCGAGAGAAGCTGCCGGCGAGCTGGGCCCGCAACTGCCGCGGCCCCAACAGCCAGCACGCACTGCTGGCGACCGCAGGGCTGAGCAGGCAGGAGGCTACTGGCTGCATGGCCAGCAGACGCCGCACCAGCCGAGGCTCCAGCACAGCCCAGGGCATGACGGCGGCGGCGCCCTCCCCAAGGGCCGGCACCGCCGACACCGTCCAGCGCGCGCAATCGGCGCCGCCGGCAAGCGGGGTGAGGAGGGAATGCTGCTGCGGCTGCTGCTGCCCCATCCTGTTCTGATAGAGGCTGTGCGTGCAATCAATGCCTGCTGGAGCACTGACCCCCCGCAGCCGCCAGAGTCTGTCGATGAGGTGCCCCCTGGCAAGCTTGGTGGGAAGGCGGCAGTGGCGTTACTCAAGCGCAGCCCCTCGGCGCTTCCAGCCTGGCTGGACGATCCGCTGCCGACGCTGTCGCTGCCGCTCCCCGGCGGCGCCGTGCGCCCCCCCAAGGCGCCAATTGCGCCGCCGCCTGAGCGGCGCCAGGTGCAGCGGCAGGAGCTGCCGCATGCGCCTGTCAGCACAGCCGGGGCGCAGCAGGAGCAGCAGGCACCTGCTGCTGGGGGCGTGGAGCTTGACTGGCTGCTGCCGGATGTGGCTCATGCCTCGGGAGCCCTCCAGTCGCCATCAATCAAGCTGGGAGAGCAAGAGGTGAGGGAGCGGCACGGAGCGAGGCGTGGTGGTGGGTGGGGTGCGTGCTGGTGTGTCGGTGGGTGAACGAGGTGTCTCGCAGGGGGCAAAAGTCGTGCTGCCAATGATCCGCACAGCATAGCGCACTGGCTGGCACTGACACGCGCTCTCTCGCTGGGCCCGCTGCCCCCGCCCCCCGTGTCCCAGCCTGCCCCCGCCCGGTGCAGTGGCGCCTGGTGGCGTACCCTCAGGGCCTCAACGGCCGCGGCCGCTCCCTGTCTGTCTACCTGTCTGCCGTCGGCGGCCACGCCTTCACACCCTTCTCCAGCTGGAGGCAGCGCCTGATGTTTGTGTTGACGGTGGTCAGCGCGCGCGGAGGCATGTCGCTGTCGCGGGTGGGTGGCTGGCTGCAGGAGGGGGCGGGCAGGCGCTGGCCCGCCTCGCCAGCTCCGCAAGGGTCTCCCCATCCCCTCCGCCCCCTCGGAGGGCCACCCCAACCTCAAAGCCCCCATATGGTGGGCAGGTGCCGTAACGGGCGGGTGGGGGGGCGTCGCACGTGCTGGTATGGCACGAAGCGATGCTGCTGCCCGCGAAGAAAGCGAGTGGGGAGGCAGGCCTGCCAGCCCGCCCAAGGCTGGCAGCCTGCTGGCGCTGTACCGCCACCGGCGTACCGGCGCAGCGTGCTGTCTGCGCCCCCTGGCAGCAGGCCCAGCACAAGCCTGGATTGTGTCTCATGCTCATGCTCACGATTGGCAATCGACACAAGCTCGCCACCGCTTCGCCGTTGCCACCCACACCCACACCCACACCCGCACACACACCTTGGGCTCCCTGGCTGCAGCTGGAGGAGCACACGTTCGACCCGCTGGAGCCGCAGTACGGCTTCACCACCCTCATATCCCGCTCAGAGCTGCTGGACCCCGCGGCCGGCTTCCTGCGCGACGACGGCGGCGTGCTGCTGCGCGCCAGCCTGGTGCCGATGCCGTGCTGAGGGGCCTGCTGGCCTGCGGCGGCGCAGCTGCCGCCTCGCTGCCGCGATCCCATGTCATATGCACAATGCACGGAAATGCAGTTTCCCCCTTGTTCCCGCCCTCTCCCATTTCATGCGATGCCTGCCATCGCATCTCGTCCGATTCTGTTGTTCCTCCAGCGCTGTCCATCCCCCTGACAATGCCATTGACCCTCTTCCCTCCCACACAACCCTTCATGAACATTCACATTCAAGCTCAAATTTGCCAGAACGCGGCGTGTGCCACATAGATCTTCTTTCATTAATGTAGGCCCTGCGTGCTAATCCGCTGCAGGCAGCTCCCATGCCCGGCCCCCACGCTTCCTGTGTCCTGCCTGCCCCGCCATTGGCATGCCTGCGTTGGCATAAAGCAGCTTCCAGGGCATGTTTCTAAATCAACAGGCCTCAGAGCCTGGATAGCGAATTCTTTATGTTCATACCCACACATCATGTACCTGGCCCAGAAACTGAGAAGCCCCCTGGGCTCCAATGCACACTGTAACACGTGCTGTTGGGTAGCCGCCGGCAGCCCACTGGACCTGCTTGCTGCCACCACGCAAGGGCGATTGGTTTGCAGCGGGGTGCTGCCGGCCGAGCTGCTGCCAGGAGGCGGGAGGCAGTGTCACTGGTGCCATCAGTGGTCAGAGGGAGGTCAGCAGCCTGAGATAGCTCAGCGCCTCCAGCGCTGAGCTGGGCTACCGCCGCTTTGTGGAGAAGCTGCTGTACTCTAGCGCCTCCAGCTCCCGCTCATTCCTAAACTCGCATCGCTCGATCACAGAGTGGGGGGAACCCTTGGTGGCCAGCCAGTCCTGCAGGCGGGGCGAGGCGTTGGTAGCACAAGGGCATGCCATGCGAGGCTCAGCGGCGCGGCGGCAGCTTGGCTGCCCTGGCGAGAGGCATGCCTGCTGTAATGGATTGGCACACTCAGGGCAACTTCCCGCATGGTGCACACCCTTTATCGCAATGCACACCCTTTATCGCAATGCACCTTCATCTCCTCCACAGCCGCGTCCCGCCCCTGCACCTCGCCCTTCACCGTCCCCTGCGACGTGTTCATCACCCAGCCCACCACCCCCAGCTGCCGCGCCTTGTCCTGGGTGTGCGCGCGAAACCAAACCCCTTGGACTGCAGAGGGGACAGGAGATGATTGAGCAAGACAGGCGGGGCTCGGAGCGGCAGAGCGCCGGGGCAGCCTCGCCGGCGGTGGCGATGAGCGCCCCCTGCCCCTGCCTAGCAGCGGACCAGGGCCGGGTCAGCCTCCCACCTATTCCGTGCACCTCATACTCCACGGCGCGGAGCGACATCAGCACTATTCCCGAATGGAATGCTCGCCTGCTGCCATGTGTGGGCCGCAGTAAGCCCACACGTTGCAGGTTCGTGGCGATCATCATCGCCTGATCGATCCTGCAGTCTTCTCTTGCAGAACTGACACCTGGGCGCCGACCTGGCGGGCGCTGCCAGCGTCGGGGCTTTCTCACAGTGGCCCTGGGGGCGTTCTCAGCCACATCCGCGCAGCTGATCAACCTGTGCAGACGGTTCGGGCTACAATGCGCGCTGTCTGGGGTCTGCTTCTGCTGGTGCTGGTGGCTGGTGGCTTGAGGCGCTGTGCCGGCCAGGAGGGCTGCGCGGGGGTTTCGGATTTCGTCGAGATGAACCCCCTCTACTCATTCATCACGGAACCTGTGCCGGGTGAGGCCGCCCGGGAGAACTCTCTCCCGATACCCATGTGGGTGCAATGCTCGCCAACCTCCCCCTGCAGCTCGCAAATGTGCACACGCTGGGATACAGAGGCGGAAAGCTGCCACCCAGGCCTCCCGCGCGGGCCAGGCCAGTTGGCTCCCCACCGGTCCGCCCTCCGCCCCCCCGCCGCTTCCACCTGCAGAGTTGCTGGCCCCAGATGCCGCTTACACTGTCTTCATCCCACTGCTCAACGCCACCACCGCCGCTCAGGCTCAGGCCTTCCCACAGCTCTCCCCCAACCTCGTGCTTCCTGACGTTTACTGGAATGTGAGTTTCGCCGCCGGGGCCGCCCGGCGCCGCCCCAAGGACCTTGCACGCGCTGCTGTTGCACTGCCACAGCAGCCTGGCACCAGGCTTGTGTGTTGCACCCCCAGAGCTGCCCATCAGCATGGACCCCGCACGCATGGACGGCAACCGTCGCACCCACCCATCCTCTGTCGCCCTGCGTGCTAGCACTGCAGGCCAGCGAGCTGGTGGCGGCGGGGTCGGTCCAGAACCTGGCCAACGTCACCATCACCCTGAAGGACAACCCCGAGGCCGGCACCATCGAAGCCACCTTTGTGGAGCTGGGGGCCACGGCCAGCATCTACCCAGTCGCCTTCCCCCTGGGCAACGTGAGCGCCGGGACGTGCACGGGCTGTGTGGCTCCTGCCCATGCCAGCTTCCAGCTTCCGGCAGGCAGCATCACTGCACGACTTCCCATGAGCCACATGCATGCATGCCCCCCATGCCCGGCCCACCGCCTGCCCTGCAGAGCGTGGCCTACGCCATCACCGTCCTGCAATCCGGGGACGTCGCTGAACAAGTGGCAGCGGGGCCCGCTTCCGGTGCCTGATGCCTTTCTCCTCACCAGAGCCAAGGGCAGAGGGTGCCCTTCCATTCCACAGAATTCCACAGAACAGCAGGGGGACAGCTGCGTGGCTATGTATACAGCGGGATGTGTAGCAGCAGAGAAACAGGAGGAAAGAATAAGGTCAGTGCTGGATGTGAGGACAAAATGCACTAGCATGAAAGGTGGCCAGGCAGCAAAGGCGCCCACGGCAAGTGGAGCCTACTGCTCGCCGTGCTGAACGGCAGGCTCTTCGCTGGAAGGCTGCCGCGGCTGCCGCTGCTGCGCCTGCTGCTGCCCCGGCGCTCGCTGCTTGCCCGATGCGTGCAGGGTGGCGCCGCCACCACTGCCACTGCCGTTCCCAGCGGCGGCGGCCAGGTCTGACACCGCCGCCGCCGTGCGGTTGGCCGCTGGGTCTGCCACCATCAGCGCCGCCTCCGCTAACGCCTGCGCCACAACGTCAGGCACGCCAAACTCGTCTGTGTTGGCGCTGCGGCCGCCGGCTGCCGCCTCGCCCCCGGGAGCGTTGCCGCTGCTGCTGCTGCCGCTGCTGCTGGCGTTGGCCACTGCCGCCGCCCGGTTGACAAACAGCAGCGTTTCGGGGTAGGCGCCGCTGGCTCGGTCCAGCAGCAGCGAGAAGTGCTGCGGCAGCAGGCGGCACCAGGTGGGCTGCCGCAGACCCGCCAGGTCCTCTGGCCGGATGCCGCCCCGCCGCCTGCAGGCAGGCAGGCAGATTTGCAGCCAGGGTTGTGAGGCAGGCGGGTGGGGAGCACAGCTGCCCCGCATGCGCATCAGATCTGCTCATAGCAAAACACAGAGGCGTACGCCCAGCACCAAGCCAGCCCACCTGATGCCGTAAGTGATGCTGTACCAGCGCTCGTCGCACACGTAGCCGCTGTGGGAGATGTCGCAGTAGCCCAGGCCGTGCAGCCTGCGCAGGCGCCACGTCAGCACATGCCAGCTCAGCAGGGAAATACAGGCAGGTGCCCACAAGGTGGCAGCCAAGGGCACGACTCGCAGGCCCGAGGCAGCAGACCAGGGAAGGCCAGGGCACCGTGACCCACCACTCCACAAGCTTCAGCGGCCGCCGCCAGCCGGCCGCCCGCATGGCAGCCGGGTTCCACTCCACCGCCACCACCGGCGGCCGGTTGGGGCGCTCAAGCAGCGGGGCAAAGCCCTGGAGCACAAAGCCCTCCCATCCGTTCGCTGCAGCAGGGCGCGGAGCAGAGGCGGCAAGTCGGATTGCACGTAGTGCCATCGATCAAAGCCGCCGCTTGCACATCATCCACAGCCACTCGAGCGGCATCTACAAGCTGGGAAAGGCGCGCCTGCCGTCTCGCAGCAAAGCGCACCTGATACCCGCAGCGCGGCCACGCGGTCGGTCTCCGGCACGGCCCAGGCCCCCGCCGACCTCCGCGTCATCAGCTGGCAGCTCTCTGCCGGCATGGCGTGCACATCGGCCGGGCCATAGCCCCGCTGCACCTCCAAGTTTGCCGCTGCCGCAGCCGCGGAGCCCCCGCTGCCGCCGCTGCTCTGCTTGGGCAAGATGCAGGTGTAGCCCTCCTGCTCGGGTGACCCTAGCGGCTCCTTGTGCACCTGCCAGTGTAGCAGGCGGGGTGGGCTGGTTGGTGGCGCTGGCGGGTGAGGCTCACAGATGCATGCCGCCGAGCATGCCAAGCCCTCGGCGCAATGGGCCATGCAGGGCGGCACCAAAATGCAGGCTGGGAAGCCACGAGGCAGCCCCCACCAGGCAGCAACGCAGCAGCGCAGGAGGCCAACAAGCAGCCGTGCAGGCGGCGGCGGCGACGATGAAACCCGCGAGGAAGCGCGGCAAGAGCCGCGGTGCAGCAGGCGGCGGCGCAGCAGGCGGCGGTGGCAGTGCTGGCGCCGCACCTCCACGAGGTGCTCGAAGCCGTTGTGCCGCACGCTGGCCTCCAGCGCCTCCAGGCTGGCGGGGCCCAGCTCAAAGGCGTGCACCCTGTGGCCGCGCGCCGCCGCCGCCAGCGAGAGCAAGCCGTAGCCCGCGCCCACATCTGCGGGGCGGGGCGGCAACAGCAGCAGACGGGCCGGCAAGGTGGGCAGGCTGCTGGCCA
The DNA here is from genome assembly GCF_000147415.1 of Chlorella variabilis. NCBI lineage: Eukaryota > Viridiplantae > Chlorophyta > Trebouxiophyceae > Chlorellales > Chlorellaceae > Chlorella > Chlorella variabilis. The sequence continues at coordinate 1,089,865 of NW_005435081.1, read as the reverse complement.
GGCAGGCCACAGACCACAGCGCCCTGCGTCCGCCAGCAGCCCGGCTTTGCACTCACGCAGTAGCCACATGCTACCCACGCTGCTTGCCCCGCCCAGGGCACGGGGAGCTCACCTATGAGGACGTTGCGCCGGGAGTCGGCGCCGCCCATGCTGCCCACCACGGCGTCGGTCAGGCTGGGCCGCCGCGAGGGCTGCACCGAGGGCTGCCAGCCGCCGTGCGTGGTGATGGCGGCGCCGACGTCGGCGCCGCTCTGCCGCTCGCCGCGGCCGGCGCGGTGGGTGAGCAGGTCAAAGGGCGGGTCAAAGTCAACAGACACGGGGTACAGCTGTACCGCCTCGTCCCGCTCCGCCATGACCTTGGCCTGCTCTGCCTCGGCGTCCTCGCTGCGGTGGCGCCAGCGCCGCGCCACCTCAGACGTCACGCCCTGCACCGTCACCTGCCACGGCCAGTGGCTGCTGCAGCACAGGGAGCGGGGCACGGGCGGAGGCGGGGGCACCGGGAGGGGGAGACAAGAAGTCAGCCTGGGGGCCGGTGGGCCGGCAGGCGGTTGACAGCCGCCGCCGCCCGTCTTTTGATCAAGCAGCAACTAGCATGCTCATCGGGCATGCATGCATGCATGCATGCTGTCCTCGCTCCCGCAGGCGGGCCCCACCTGCCCTGCTCCCAGGTGCCGCCTGCGCTGTGGTGCAGCACCGCCACCCCCGGGTCGTCCGGCGCCAGGCCGTAGGCGGGCCTGCTGGGCGCGCCAAACAGCAGGCGGGGCAGCAGGCGCACGCCCCAGGGGTCGTCCCGACGCGAGGGCGGGTGCTGCGCCGCATGCCGCAGCAGCACATCTGTGAACAGCCCCGCGCCGGTGCGCTCCAGGGCGTCGATGCGGGCGTCAGCCGAGAAGCTCTGGCGGCGGCCCACCCCCGCGGCAATCGCGTCGCAGAGCTCCTTGAGCGCCGGGTGGCCGGGCGCTCCGGCAAACACCCACTGCACCAGCTGGCGCATGCGCACGTACCTGCACGGCGGGAGCGGGGCGCACGCAGCAGTACCGTCGGCGGCAGCCGCCCAGCCCCAGGCGCGGCAAAGCCCTGCCGGCAGCAGGCCGCCAGCAGCTGGCCCGCAGCCTGCCGCCGGCCTGCCACCGCTCCTCCTCCTCCTCCCCCAGCCGCGGCGTCCACCGCTGCCCTCCACACATCGTACACACCACCAGCATCACCATGCACACACCACCATGCACACACCACCGCCACCCCACCACCCCGAAGTGCGCACCCTGCCTCCAGCGCCGCCCTGGCCTCTGCAAACTCGTTGTCCCACCCCGCCACCAGCGTGTCCTTGCTGTGCACCACGCCGTCCAGCGGGCGCCGGCACTCGGCGTCCGCGTCGGCATACACGCCGCCGAGGCGCAACACCACCATGTACCTGCGGAGGCAGCAGTGGAGGAGGGGGTGGAGGCGGAGGGGGGGCGGGCGAGGTGGTGGTGGAAAGAAGAAGAGGAGGCCATGCTGGAGGCAGGGCAGGCGGCGCGACAACCAGTAGCAGCTGGCCAGCCCGGCACTGGGCCACGCTTCGGCGCCATGTGAAACGAACGACCAGGCACGGAGCAGCCGCTCCGCTTCGCACCACCCTGCTCCCCGCAGCGCCCTGCCGCACGCCTGCCTCCCAGCGTGGGGCTCACCGGAAGAAGTCTGCTCGCTCCACGCCCCTGCCCAGCCGCCGGTAGGCTTCCAAGTAATCAGGGAACTCGTGGCGCACAAAGTCGAGGCAGTCCTGGCGGGTGGAAAGAAGGCGGCGGCAGCGCCGGCAGCAGCAGCAGGGCTCAGCATGCGTGCACGGCAGCAGTAGCGGCGGAGCAGACCTCTGCATCTCACCGCTGGGGCTGATGAAGGCTGGCAGGCGGCTGTGCTGCTGCCAATCCTTGGCTGGCAAGGCCGCGAAGAGCGAGGCGCCGAGCTGCCGGCCCGCCCGCCCCTGCCTCACCTGGTCCGTGTACAGGCGGACCTCCCATCCGGGGTTGAGCTGGCGCCAGCTGGCCATGTATTGGCGCAGGCGAGGCGGCAGCGCGCCGCCGGCGTGGGTCTGGTGTATGATTCGCGGGATGAGCTTGGGCTGCTGCGCGGCGGCGGTCTCGGCATCAGGGCGCCAGGCTGCGGGCTGCACGGTGGGGCCGTCTCCATTCAGGCGCATCAGGTCTGCCAGATCCGGCTGCGGCCCGCCAAACAGGTGTGTGCCCAGCCGCGTCACCACCACCAGCGCCAGCAGCGCCAGCAGCACGCGGTGCACGACGCGGCGCGAAGCCCAGCCGCCGCAGTGCCACCCGCCCCGCTGGTGGCTGTGCGGGTGGCAGTGGCCGTGCCGCAATGGCGGCCGCCCGTGCCGCCACGGCTTGGCATGCGTCAGCGGCAGGTCGGTGCTGGCCTGCGGGGACACAGCGCTGCGGCCACGCAGCATATCCATCGCGCCGCCGCGGGCTGCAACCGGCAGGGGCGACAGCGGCGGCGGGAGCGGCAGCTGCCGCGGGTCCTCCCAAACAGGCTCCTCGGCGCTCCCCAGCGCCTCTAGGATGCTAGGCCAAGCATTTGCCGCCAGTGCCGCGCCCAGGCGGGGCTTGTAGGCAAACTTTCAGTGGGCTGTTGTGATTCAGCCCGCGTTCGCCTCACTGCTGAAACCGCAGCTCTACGGTGAGAGCAAGCCCCGAGCTGGCCTCGGTGGGCAGTGTTGTGGAGGTTGGAAACGAAGGGGTTGCAGGGGGACTCAGCAGCTCAGTGTGCAGGCGTGTCCTCCACTGCCCGGCTATGGTTGTTGACGGCTGCGCCAATTGAGAAGGCTCCGCAGGCTCAAGCCAACTAGGTGCCACAGTGGCGACTGCACCGTCACTTCCCTTTGCGATTTTCAGCCCGTGTGTACTCCTGATCAGACTGTGACATCTTGGAAAGCTCAAAATCAATGCGGGGCGACCAGAAGCGATGCTGGTGACGGGCTTGCCTGCTCCACCCCGCGCTACAGCCCTGAGCCATGCCCGCCCCGGCTGGCAGGGTGATCCTGCTGGCGCTGGCATCCAGGGCAGCCGTGCTGACCACCATGGTGCTGTCTGATTGGGCGTTCTCCGACCTGGACAGCTCCGCCAGGCTGCAGGGCCGGCCCTGCGCCACGGCAACGATGGATGCAGGTGATGAGGGGGTTGCCACGCGAATGTCGAGCCCAGGTGGGCTGGATGCCGGCACGGCGACAGCCACTGCCAGCCCGCCGCTGCTTGTGTGCAGGCCCCCCCAGCGGCTCGTCCCCCCTGCTGGGAGTGGCGGTCTGGGACACTGTCTACTTTGCGCGGGTGGCGCGGTGCGGGTACGAGACAGACAAGCTCAACGCCTTCTTCCCGCTGCTGCCCGCCGCCATGCGCGGCCTGGCGGGCGCCGCAGGTGGGCGCTCGTGGGCTGACAGCAGCTGGCGCTGCCCGCTGCTGGGCGATACTGCGCTGCCTGGGCCGCATCCTGGCATGCCTGCATCCCTGGCGGTACATCCACCGCTGTGCTCGGTGGATCCGCTGCTGCATTGCCTCTGGCTGAGCCGCCCACACATGCTGCCCTGCAGGCATGAAAGGCCTGCTGCCCGATGAGGCAGCCTATTTGCTGGCGGGGCTGGTAGTCAACGTCGCGGCCTTCTGCGCCGCGGCACTGTGCCTGCACCGGCTGGGCCTGCGCGTGCTGGGAGCCGGCGGGCGGGCCGCAAAGCGAGGTGCTGGCGGCGCTGCCAGCCGCACCGCTGACCTGGCGCTGCTGCTCTTCTGCTTCAACCCGGCCTCTGTCTTCTACTCGACAGCCTACTCGGAGGCCCTGTTTGCCGCCGCCACCTGGGCCGGCCTCCTGCTGCTGCCCGACCGACACTGGGCAGGCGTGGCGGCGCTGACGGCGGCCGCCGCCGCTCGCTCCAACGGCATCCTGGCAGCCTGGTTCCCGCTGCACAAGCTGGCGGCGGCCGCGCGGCGGCAGGGACACCTGCCGGCACGCGAGGCTGTGCGGGCGGCCCTCAGCTGCTGCGCCATCCTGGCGCCCTATGCCGCCATGCAAGGTACGCTGGGCTGGGCCGCTCGTGCATGCAGCATGCCGGCCAGGCCCACACACCGGAGCGGTCCTGCAAAGGAAACATGAACGTCATTGCATTGCACTTGGTTTACCCGTGCTTGCAGCCCACGCCTACCTGGCACACTGCACGGTCAGCCCGCCCGGCGGCGAGGGCGGGCCCCCCGCCTGGTGCGCCGCTCGGCCCCCCAGCGTGTATGCTTTCATTCAACGAGAGTATTGGGATGTGGGCCTGCTGCGCTTCTACCGAGACCCCGCCAGGGTGGGCAGCGCTGTCGGGCTGGCTGGCATGCGCGTCCGCTGCCTTGTCGCCCCATCAGGGAAATGCCTGAGCCTGGGGTGCCTGAGCCTGGGGCGCGTGCTTTCGTGGCTCCTACATTGCAAGCTGATTTCATGCCTCCCTGCCTGCCTGTGCCTCTCCCTGCCTGCAGCTGCCGATGGTGCTGATGTCGCTGCCTGTAGCCTGGCTGTCTGTCGGCGGCTGCTGGGCCTACTTTGCGGCCGACTGGTGGCGGGCCCTCACGCTAGGCCTCTACACCCGCCGCCACAAGCCGCCCGCCTGGCTGGCGGCGGCGGAGGGCACGCTGCAGCGCTGGGCCGCCGCAGCCCGGCCGCGCCTGCGCGGCCGCAGCGGCGGCAAGAGGCGAGGCTTGCCGCAGCAGTCGGCGGCGGCCTCTGTTCTGCAGCGCAGCAACGAGGCAGCGCCACTAGTCTACCACTGGGCGCTGATGACGGCAGTGGCGCTGCTGGCCATGCACGTCAATGTGGCCACCCGCTTCCTCTCAGCCTGCCCGCCGCTCTACTGGCACGCGGCAGAGTGGGCGGAAGCGGGCGGCAGCATCCGTGCCCGACTGCTCTGGCTGTGGTGCCTGTCCTATATTGCCCTGGGCTGCCTGCTGTTCCCCAACTTCTACCCCTGGTGCTGAGGAGTCGCCTTGGTGCAAGGGCAATGAAAAGATGCCAGACAGATCCTTCTTAGGTTGCATCATGAGCGTTCTGCTCCCGACTTTGGGCGGTGCTGTGTCGGATCCGGCCTCTGGGGCAGAGCATCAGTTATCACTGAACCAACAGACAGGGCGTGGCATGCGAGGGGCCAGTCGTAAGGACGCAGCGCCACCGCTCATTCGTGGCCGACACCAGCACGCGCCGCCTGCCTCGCCGCCGCCAGCGCCTTGCACACCCGCCGGTGCCCGCCCGACCGCCAGTCGGCGTGGGAGCAGGTAGTGCCGCAGTACCAGGCCGTCCGACACTGACCGCATCGGTGGCTGCCGGTGCCCTCGCCCGCCTCGGGGCCGCCCTCCGCCCCCAGGTTGGCGCAGGCAAGGTAGGCGCAGCTGCGGGTGGCGGCCGCCTTCGCCTGCTCCAGCTGGGCCGCCGCCTGCTGCTCAGGCTCACTCCAGAAGGCTGTCAGCGCCGCCGCCAGGGCCGCCGCCGCCGGCACAAAGACGTGCTGGCAGCGGCGCAGCGAGGCCAGGGTGGCGGGCGGCTGCATGCCGTCTGGGACATCCAGCGCGCGCTGGAGCGCCTCCTGGTAACCGGCGATAGCGGCGTGGTGCGCGCACATTTGCATCGTGGCGCTGCCGCTGCGCAAGTGCGGCGCCAGCTTGAGCAGCTCCCGAGCTGCCGCCTGGCCCAAGTTGTAGCAAATCACATACACAGTGGTCATCAGCTGCCGGAACTGCAGGCGCAGCGGGCAGCCGGGGAGAAGCGGGCGCAGTTCAGGGGCTTGGGACACCACACACCATGGGCAGGGCGGCTGCTCATCTCCCCAAGCGTGCCACCTCCCCAAGGGCTCGTCGCAACCACCACCCCAGCACCCTCGCCCTCAGCGGAAACTCTCACAATGGATGGCAGCGGGGTGTCGTTGCAGCGCAGGCAGGATGCCTCCACCACGGCCAGCCCATCTGCCAGCAGGCCGCCGGTGAGCAGCAGGGCTGCAAAGCGCGGCCAGTCCTCGCCATCCCATATCGACGTGTGCACCCGCTCCGCTTGGAAGTCGATGCTGCCTGCCTCCTGCTGCAGGAGGGGCAGGAATGACGTTGAGCCGGGTCAGCCACAGCAGGCAGCGCGACGTGGCGCGGCAACAAACCGTCTGCCGCCGCCGACGCCGCCGCCGCTTGGCTCGGGAGGTGGTGGGCATGCACGACGCGAATGGGAGGCGGCAGGGGCCGGAGGAGCTCCGAGGGGCGCCCACCTGCCAGTACTGCCTGGTGCAGGCGTCGAAGCCTGCAAGGATCTGGGCGTCCAGCTGCGAGGGCAGGCAGCTGGAGGCGGCGACGATGTACATCAGCTCCAGCCGGCTGCCCCCCTCGGCTTGGTCCAGCTGCAGCCCCGCCCTGCTGGCCACTACCGCCAGCGCCCGTGCGTGCGCCGACGACATCGCCGCCATACGCCTGCGTGCCGGCGAGGCCAGCGCGGATCAGCGCAGCGCAGCACAACCGTGGGCGCTGGACCCCCACCCACATGCACGGCCCGCCACGCACTCCGCCCATCGCCTGCGCGCACCTTTGTCCTGTGTCGATCAGGGCTCGGTTCAATTCAAACGCCTCCTTGAAGGAAATGTGCACGGCTGAGGCCAGCCAGCGCCAGGCCGCGAGGTCGGGAACCACCGCCGCCTCCTCCGCATCCAGCGCCGCCGCCCAGTGCACGAGGCGGCACACGGTGGCGTGGAGCTGGGACAGCGGCTGCGCCATCGTGCGGGCCGTTTCCACCGCCCCAAGCGAGGTTTCGGTGTGGATGGTCAGAGCATCGGAGACCGGCGGGAGGTACACGGCCCACAGCTTGAGAAGGACACGCGCCAGCAGGGCGCCAGGTGGCGGCACCCCCGGCTCGCTGGGCACCGGAGGGCCGGAAGAAGGGCGCTGCTGCCAGCCCAGCTGCAGCCGCACCAGCAGCGGCAGCAGCCGCAGGCCCGCGTCGGCCGCCGCGCACCAGGCTGCCAACCTGCTGCTGCAATCGGACAGGACGGCGGCGGGCTCGCAGGCCAGCGGAAGGTTGATGGCTGCTGCCAGCCACACACACAGCCCCCACGTATCAGCCTCTGGCGGGTCTGCTCCACCCTGCTGCGCCTCCTCGCTGGCCGCCATCCGAAATGCAGCAGCTGCAGCGGGCACGAACTGGAGCATTGCCGCCGCAGCCGGCATCAGCTGAGGGTCCGAGATGCAAGCGCCGGGCGCCTCGGCGGCCGCCTGCTGCCTGGCGATATGATTCGCCAGCAGCTGCTGAGCCACTCTGCAGGCCAGCCGGGCAGCCGCGGCGCAGGCTGCAACGCGCACGTCAACAGCCGCCTGGTCAGCAGATGCCAGCAGCAGGCGCTGTGCCGCCGCTGCCTGCCCCAGCAGCCGCACCCCAAATGAAGGGGCCGCCAGCCGGCGCTCAACCGCAGGCTCCAGCGCGGGCCCATCTATCAAGCGCAATGCGCCGTAAAGCGTGGTCCACAGAATGCTGGCGGGGCTGCTGCTCTCATCGCCGCCGCTGCTGCTGCCACCGCTGGAAGGCCCGCCACAGGCTGCCGCCAGCCTGCCGGCATCGGTGGTGCCGCCAAGCTGCAGCACCACGCTGTCCAGCACGCCCAGCACCGGCGCCAGCAGGCGCAGCTGCAGCTCCACGTCTGCCGCCAGGGCCAGCTGGTGGGGCGCGAAAGCGGCCCGGTGAGGGGCGGCCAAGGTGCGTGAGAGCACCTCCACATATTCCACGCCCACATCCCACACGATGCCTCCTATAACCCTGCGGCGCGCCTCTGTCTCTGCGTTGCATCCTGCAAGCCAGACGGCGCGGCAGTCCGGGGGCAGAAGTGGGGTAAGCAATGTGGGGAGAGAGGCGTCGCGATGCACAAGAAGAGCAGCGCGGGAGAGCCCAGCCCTCTAAGGCCCCACGTGTACATCAGGGCTGCCACAGGAGGGTGGCTGGCTGGCGGCACCTGCCTGTCAACACGGTCGCCTGCATCCGCGCAATCATGCGGCCCGTGGTAGCCACCCACGCCAGCAGCGGCGCAGGCTGCGCCACGGCGGCGCAGACGGCGGCGCAGGTGGCTGCTGCGCCGCTGCCCCAAGGCCGCTGCAGTAGCCTGACGAGGCCACACACAGTCCGCATCTGTGTGTTCAGCGTGACAAATGTCATCGGCAGGCCGGTGTTGGTGGCTGGGCTGGCCTCCAGCTCTAGCAGCAGGCGCTGCCCGGCACCCAGGACGAGCGCCAGGGTTCCGGTGGCCATCCGATTGAGGCTCCTCTCATCATCCAGCTTGCACTTGAAGCTCATCTGCAGGCATACAGTAGCCGACACCAAGGCGGCCTCCACGGCGTTGAAGGCCGAGAGCAGTCGCCTTGCAGCTGCGGCCATTAGTGTAGTCTCCAGCTGCTGACACTGCTGCCCCGCCGCGTACACCGACCTGCAGCGGCGGTGGCGGGCGGCGGGAAGCCGGTTGCCCACAACCCATCAGCAGGATCCGACTGAGCTCAAGGCACTGCCTGGCAGGCCCCAAGCAACCCTCCGCCTCACTTTGCAAACCTCTTGCGGACGCCCTCATCGCTCGTTTCCACCAGTCTTTTGGTGTCTTCCATCATTTCCAGTGCTTCATCAATCAAGTCATCGTAGGCCGGTCCCCCGCCGCGCAGCGGGCCCCTATCCAGCACGGCTTCAAGCCGGGAAAGCGCCGCCGGCCAGTCCTGGGGGGTGCCCATTGGCCGATTGACAGTCCTAGAGGTGCGTAGTTAGCATGGGGAGGTGAGTAGAGGGCTTCCCAACACCTGGCGCCTGCCACCGCCCGCCTGGCTCTGCCGGCGCATTGCAAATTGCGAGAAGGAGCCCCTCTCTCGTGCCAGCAATCACATCCCGGGCCTTAGCGATGTCCTCTTTCTTCGTGGTGCCCTCCTTTGCGCCTCCCACGCTTGAGCAGCTGGCCACTGAGCCCGACGAGGTGGCCATAATCGTGGCGCAGGAGGCCAAGATCACCCAGGAGGTGCGCTGACGGAGAACAGCGCTGTGCAGGTGCCTGCACGACAGGGCTGCCCGATCACCTCGCCCCCTTCGCCCCTGCAGCTGGCCCAAGTCCGCGAGTACAACAAGAACGCGGAGCCGCTGGGCGTGATAGCGGCACATGAGGAGCTGGAGTCCGAGCAGGAGGAGGGCCTGACGTCGGACGAAGGCGGGTGGCGGCCACCGCCTGCTCTGACGCTGCCGCCTGCCTCTTTACCTGCACGGGAGTTCCCATCCTTCGACTGGGACGGCGTCCTCGCAGCTGGGATCCTGTATCGGTTTTGCTGGGTGTTGGCATGCTAAGAGCACCACCAGCTCTCACCCATGCCGAGGAGTGTTGTTGTCAAGCTGCATCCCGGCGGCCTCCTCAGCTTGCCTCCTTATCTGTGTCCTTGCGAGTGCAGAGCTGACTGAGGAGGAAGAGGAGGAGGTGGACGAGGAGGAGGGGGATACAGACATCGAGGACGGCGATGGTGCGTGAGCGGCCCGTTTTGGTCCGCTGCCAGACCGTGCAGACACACCTGTCCATGCACGTCGCTGCTGCTGTGTGCTACTGCTGCTGCAGGCGACGCCATGTGAGGCACGCCCCCCACGGCAGTAGCCCCGCGGCGCGCCGCCAGCCGCAGCGCCCGCACCACACGCCAGGGTCAGAGTTTGCAGCAGCAGCAGCAGCAGCAGCACAGGCAGGCATGGCCAGCCAGGTGGAGGCGATCAAGTGGGTGCCCGGCACCCCCTTCCTTGTGGACGGCTTCCGGTTCCAGCACCCCGCTTGTCGCGCTTTCTTCCTCACACACATGCACTCCGACCACACCACGGGCCTGAGCCGGAGCTTCAGCGCGGGTGAGCCCGCCCGGGGAGGGCTGCCCGCGTCCAGCCGACCTGCCGCCAGCTGTGCTGAAGTTGAGTGGCTGCGCGCTGCCTTTACCAGCCTGCCCGGCCCCGCCCCCCTGGCACCGCAGGCCCCATCTACTGCTCCCCCATCACCGCCCGCCTGCTGCGCTGCGACATGGGCATCCGCCCAGACCTGATCCGCATCCTGCCGCTCGACCTGCCCACCACCATCTGCGGGGTGGGCGCGCGGCGTGGCGACCGGGATGCGCCTGGCCTGGCCGCGCACCCGCCGTGGCCGCCTGCGCGGCGCTGCTGCTGTTTGTCCTGAGCCTGCTGCGGCAGCCGGCGGACGCACGAGCTGGGCTGCGACACCTTGTCTTGCTCAGGCTGGCCCCTGGGGCACGTGCCTCTGGTACCGCAGGTCGAGGTGGTCCCCATAGACGCCAACCACTGCCCCGGCGCCGTCATGTTCCTGTTTCGAGTGCCACCTCCACCTGGCAGCAAGAAGCAGGCGCGGGGCTGCCTTGCAAGTGCCGCCGCATCGGCGGCAGCACAGCTTGGCTACCCTCCGTTGCTGTACTTGACATACCGGCGGCGGTTGAGCCACCCTGCTCATGCTGCTGATGCCACCCCTAATGGCCCCTGCTGCCAATCTGCTTGGCTCGCAGGCGCCCACCACCATCCTGCACACCGGGGACGTGAGGTGGCAGGCCGGCATGGCGCAGCACGCCGCGCTGACGGGGCGCCAGGTGGACGTGCTCATGCTGGACACAACCTACAGCCAGCGCAAGTGGACCTTCCCGCCACAGGAGGAAGTCGTGGAGCTCATGGTGCAGGCCATGGCGAGGGAAGCGGCTGCGGGGCCGCCGGGTGAGGCCTGTAGCAACGTTGTTGGAGGCAGATTGCTGGCAGTGCGTGGCTCGTGCTGCATGGGAGCCTAGCACAGCCGGGCGAGGGATGGGATGCGATCAGGCCTGCGAGAGCTGCTGCACAAGCTGCGCGGCACACACGATCCAGAGGCAGCTGCTGACAACATGCTGTACCACCTGCCTGTACCGCCCTGCCCCACCGCAGGCGCCGTGCTGTTTGTGGTGGGCAGCTACCATATTGGCAAGGAAAGGGCGTACCTGGGGGCCGGCGCCGCCCTGGGCTGGCGCGTGCACTGCAGCCCCGCCAAGCGCAGGGTGGGCCACACTGTCCATGCTGCTGCCCCTGCCCACCGCTGAGCGCTTGGCTCAGCTGCTGCCAGTTGCCGACATCACCTGTCTCTCCATATCAACTCTGGCGCTGCCGCCGCTGCTGCAGCTGCTGCATATGCTGGGGCTGCCGGCAGCGTGGCTGGCCCTGCTGACCGATGTGGCGGAGGAGGCGCAGGTGGGGCGCTGGCTGGCCCTGCCGCTGCTGCTGCCCGGCCTCACGGTGTCGCCGGGACCTCGCTCGCGCTTGTCTGTCGGCTGGTTGTGACTCGCGCCTCGTGCCTTGCCCCCTCCCGCCTCCCTCAGATCCACGTCTTGGGCATGGGCGAGCAGCTGCACCCGCAGGCGCTGGCCGACCGCATCGCCGGCACACGCTGGCAGCGCGCGGTGGCCATCCGGCCCACCGGTGCGTGCCTGCCTGCCACCGCCGCTTCTTGCTGGCCGCCCCGGCCTGGCGTGCAGGCGCGGGGCGGTTTGCTTGCATGCAAGCATGCTTGCCGGTGCTGCCGTGCCTGCAGGGTGGTCGTGGCGGCCCAAGGGCGGGCTGGATGTGCGCACCGAAGGGTGCGTCACCGTCCTGGGCATCCCTTACTCTGAGCACAGTAGCTACACGGAGCTCAGGCAAGCACGGCGCGCATGACGTGCCCGTCGAGCCCGCCTGCAAAGCCGCGGGCCTGCGCCCTGCCGCCACCGCCGGCCAGCTGCTCGCCGATGCCGCGGCCGTGTACCGACTGACCAACTGCTGACAGCATGCGGCTGCGTGCGGCCGGCAGCGCATGCTGGTGGCACCCTCGCGTGCCCACCCATCCGCCGCCCCGCCTGCCGCCCGACCCTTCGCAGGGAGTGCGTGCGCGCGCTGCGGCCGCGCCGCCTCATCCCCACCGTCGACGCCGCCGACGCCGCCGCCAGCCGCGCCGTCGTGGACCGCTTTGCTGACCTAATGGACCTGTCTGCCGACCGCTCCCGCCTCGACTGCTACCTGCGCCGCCAGCCGCAGCAGGCGCCCGTCGGCGAGGAGCAGGCGGCAGCGGCGGAGGGAGGGGCGGAGGCGGGAGCGGAGGTGGCGGAGGCGGTCGGGGGAGCTGGTGGCGGCCAGCCGGCGATGGGCAGCAGCAGCGGCGGCAGCGACGGCGGCGGCCGCAGCCTGGAGGGCGAGCGCGCCGCGGGCAACAGCAGCAGCAGCAGCGGCGGCGCGGAGCGAGCCGGACGCGGCAGCCCGGCCAGCGGCTCTACACCAGCGCGCCGCAGCGGTGGCGGCGGCAGCGGCGCAGCCGTGGCAGCCGCCCTCGGCACGACGCCCGCAGCGCGCGGGGCTGCATCACCAGGCGCAGCGGCAGGAGGGGCAGCAGGGGAGGCGTGCGCCGTTGAGGTTGATCTGGCGGCCGTGGACGTCGCCGAGCAGCAGCGGATCCTGGCGGCCATCCAGGCCAGGAACAGCGGCACCAACAGCGGCGGTAGCGGCGGCAAGAGGCGGGCGCCCGGCAGCGGCGCGGGCCTGAGGCAGGGCACCCTCAAGCGCTTCTTCGCCTCGCGCAGCCAGCCCTCGCCGACTTGACTGGTTCAGAATCATCTAGCCCCTGCCCCCTTAGATCACAGTTCACACCCAGCACGAGCGCTGGTTGATTCCCAGTGCTTCTTGTTCCTCCCGCTCTTGTATCTACTGCGCTCTGCTCTTGCTTCTGCTTCCCCTCCCAGCCACTCCAGTTCATATCTTCAGACTTCACCCACCACACGTGTAAAACAGGCAACGCATTTGCATGACTCTGAGCTACTGCCACCTGTGTGCGGTCTGCTCTCCTAGCTGCCACCATTGGCCGCCATGCCCTCCTCTGCCGCTTGGCGCAGCGCAGCCGCCGCCGCTGCCAGCTGCTCGGCGCTGCCTGAAAGAGCCGCATCCGCCTGCGCCACCCTGTCTCTGCGCCGGCAGGCACGAGCCAGGTGGTGCGTGCGGGCGCTGGGTGGGTGTGCAGGGCAGATGGGGCTGCCCAGCGGTCACACGAGGACCACGCTACGGCACCACAGGAGCGGAAGGGAGGAGCACACACACCCAGCCGGGGCTGCTGTGAGGAAGCCGGCCATGCGCCGCACCTGAGCTCCTGCGCCGCGCGCCGCCGCTCCTCCACCTCCGCGCCAAGCGTGTGCAGCAGCGTGTGCCGCGCCTGCACCGGACGCATCAGGTTGCACAGCTGCTGCATGTTGCGCAGCACCGCCGACGTGTTCTCCACCTGCGGGCGGAAGGCAGCGCACGCAGACGGGCGCAGTGAGCGGGCAGGCCTGCCAACCAGCCAGCGCTGGGCAGAGGCCCGGGCCCCAGAGGACGAGCAGCTGGCGCTTTCCAGCAAAACAGACAGACAGGGGCTGTTAACACTGTGTCACACACAGTGATAACACAGTGACAAGACCCCCAACAGCAGCCGCCACGCGAGCCTGGCGCGCCCATAGGCTGGGCTTCTCCACTAGCACGCTCAGCAGCTCCACCAGGTTGGCTGCCAGCTCCCGGTGCAGCGCCAGCAGCTCGCCCTTGAAGTCTGCTTAGGCCGGGCAGCAATGGGAAGTGGGCAGCAGGCATGCATGTGAGCGAAACCAGCAGCGGCAGGCCCGTGTGCGCAGCTCGGCATAGCGGCGCCAGCCGCAGCAAGACCCTCCGCTGGGTGGTCGTGCACAAGCCCGCACATGAGCGAGGGCTTACCGATGCTGCCGTCGGGCTTCACCTCATACAGCTGCCTGCCTGTCAGCGGCGGCAGCACTACCTCTGTCTGCACGCATCGGCAGCGGTTCAGTGGTGGGTGAGTGGCTGGGCCGGCATAGGCGGAACAACCGGATGACAGCATTGCTTGGAACTGGCGGGGACGACACCCAGCCAGTGCGGGACTGGATTCAAGCACAGCCAGCCAGCGAGGCAGCAGGCAGGCGCACCGAGTCGGCGATGCCAAACTGCTGGTATTCGCCGGTGACGGCGGGCGGCGGCAGCGGCGGCAGTGGGCGCTCCGCGCTGCCGTCGGCATCGGCGCGGTAGAGGCGGTAGAAGGGCGGTGGTGGAGGGTAGAGCTGCTGCTGTTGCGGCGCCTGTGGCTGCGCTCCATGCTGCTGCGCCATGATCGCGGGATAGGCGTGGCTGAACCGTGTTCAAAAGCTGCCGATCCCTGTCCTGCAACGAACAGATGGTGATAATGGTGATGCCCCATGCGACAATTCCTGCCGCCATGTCCCGCTCCCGCGTCCCGCCGCTGCCAAACGCTGCACGTGCACGGTTTTTCACGGTGAAGTGATACGAACAAAGTAGGCTGATCAGTAGAGGCATACACGTTCACTGAATAAACATAAAGGAGAAGTAGCAGTGGAGGAGTGCTGTGTGGCGCTCAGCATCGCAACACTTGTTACCTACACGAAGGACAGCATTCAGCTGAGCTCAGTCCAGCTCGGGCACCTCCTCTATGCGCTCATCCACAATGCGCTGCCCGCCTTCCATGTAGGAAGTCTCGGCATGCGCTTCCATCCTGTCGCACAGCTGGCGCACATGCGCCAGCAGCTGCGCCACGCTTTGGTCCTCAGGCAGGACCCGTGCCATCGGGCTGCCGGGGGCCTCGTGCCCAGCCGCCGGCGCCGAGCCGCTACCATCCAAGGTCAGGCCGCTACCAGCCCTTCCGGCCTCTTCCAGCGCAGCAGCCTCGAGGTCCCGCCGTGCAGCGGCAATCTGCATGTGAGCGCAGGCAAAGAGCGCTTGCCGGCAGACAGCAGCGGCCTGAGGGCTGCAGTACAAGGATGAGTGTTTGTGTGCCAGAGCCAGCTGGCAATGGCCCCAGTGTCCGCACCTGGGCGCCGTAGATGGACACGGTCTGGCGGAAGGCCACGCCCGCCTTAAACGAGTGGCGCCTAGAGGACTGTTGCTGCAGGGCATGGCGCCTGGTGGCGCTTCCTGCTTTTTCTCCCAGCTTCCTGTCCGGTGCAGTGCTGGCGGCGGCCACGGCCGCACGGTGCTGGCGGCTGACCCATAGCCGCAAGCCCAGCAGCCAGATCAGCGCCAGGCCAACCCCAGCAGCCAGCACGATCCACAGGCCTGCATATACGTAGGGGAGGACTCGCTCCTGGCATGACGGGCCGCTCTGCTGCCCACCAACACAGCCATGTCCGGCCCGGCAGCGCCCAGGACAGCAGGAGCACAGGAGTTCACAGTTCCCGCACCCACGCTCTGTACACGCAGCCGCCCATCCAACCACCTGCAACCTGGCTGAAGGTGATGGACGTGCTCTCATCCACGTTGCTGGCGCACTCGGTGCGGGGGATGGCGATGAATGTCGTGCGCAGCTCCTCAGCCGTACCGTCCTCCTGGAGCACCAGCAGCTTGTCGTCCAGGGCATCAATGAAGGATTGGTTGGTGCCTACCCTGAATGCGGCGCCGAAATCAAACGGTGCAAAGGTGTCGACCAGGCGCAGGCTGCACCCGCCCAGCGCCGCCACAAACTGCTGGATCGGCTCATCCACTGCCGTGGCCACAAGCGTCCCCTGCTGCAGCATGGGCACCCAGACGTTCAGCGCCGACTCGATGCTCTGCAGGGAGAGAACAAGGAGGGAATCATGGGGGTGGCGGCGTCCCCAGAACAAAACAGGTCCTGTGCAGCAAACACATCATGCCTTGGGCCAGCTGCTGCCATGCCCGGCTGCCCTGCCCCGGCTGCTCTGCCGCTCTCCACTTCCAGCAGCGGTGGGATTGCTCATGGGCACGGCTCACGTCAAAGGGGATCTCTGCCGCTGCAATGCCCAGCTTGGCCAGGCGTGACACGTAGACAGCCACGGTGCCGACCGCCTTGCCTCGCAGGTCTTCCACGCTCTGGATGCTAGTCGCCAGCTGGCTCACCGTCAGCGCCGCCGTCAGGTTGGCGCAGTCTGCGCATAGAGGGAGAATGGCAGCGCGAGCAGCAGCATGGAGCACGGCTAGCCCAAACCCATTGCAGCATTAGAGGTGTGGGAGCGTCAGGCATACGTGCGCACATGTGTTGACCAGCACCGTGGCCAGGAAGCCGTAAATGACTGCAATGACGCGGGAGGAGATGGCCGTGACCTGGAACGGCTCCTGCAGCAGGGGCGACAGCAGGGAAGGGGGCCAGCCCGCAGTGGCGGCGCTGCCTCAGCCAGCTGCACACCCTTGTGCAAAGGTGACTCTTGGTAACGCAACCAGCTGCACCATCAGGCAGCGCACCAGCAGCATCATTGTCCACAAGCTCCTCCAAGAGGCCTCCTTCATGCCCGGCACCACGTCTCGCTGCTGTATCCTGCCCTGCACAGCACCAAGCGGCCGGGCATGCATGCATGCATGGTTGCCGCCGCTGGCAGCAGCCTCCCAACAGCATGCCAAACAAGCTGATGGCAGGCTCCCTTTCAGCGCTCCGGAGCCTCGAGCAGTCGCCACACCTCTATTGATATGAACTCAGTGACAAACGTAATGGCGGGGATGGCCGCCACCGTCAGAGCGATGGCCAGCCACACTGCAGCGGCCATTGGCGGAGGGTCAGGCAGCTTGAGTGGGCTGGCGGGCTGCCGCTGCGCCTTGCCTGCCCGCCCCGCCTGCCCTCCACGGCACGCCCACCTGTCCAGTCAAAGGGGCGCAGGAAGAACCAGCCGGTGTCCTGCTTCTCCTCGGCATACACCATGATGGCCAACGAGGAGTGGTAGGTGGGGAAGGAGAACTTGATCCCCCTGTCCTCCCGCTCGCTGCTGATGGTGATGCCGGCGGCCGCCAGCGTGCAGGTGCCGCCGGGGGCGGTCAGGTCGGCGACCACGTCGGAGAAGGGGCGGCACACAAGCTCAAAGGTGTCGCCGCCTTGGGGCTGGGAGGCGTTGCTGGCTGCGCACCAGGGGCAGCGGAGGAGTGGCAGTGTGATGGGTAGGTGGTGGAGGCCGAGTGGTGTGTGGGAAGGTGCACGCAACTCGATGTGGCAGCTTGAAAATTGGAACGGCAAGCAGGGGCAACCGAGCTGCTGCATGCCATCAGGAGGACCGCGGCGGAAGCAGCGCACCCTCGCCCCCCTCGCTCTCCGTCCACCCCATCAGCTGTGCAGCACTTCGGAACAGCTCGACATCGAAGCCAGAATAGGTGGACGGGTTGGCAGTGATGTTGCAGGTAGACCTGCGCCCAATGCAGATGCAAGGGGCGCAACAAGAAGAGGTGCAAGCAGATCAGCACTGCAGCAGCGGAGTGTGGGGCGACGGCAGCAGCGGGCAGGGCCCACAGCGGTGGCGGCACACAGCGGCAAGGGCAGCGCACGCACATGGGCGGGTTGTCAGCCGTGCACACAACGTAGTGCGCAGCTGAGGCCGCCGGCATCCAGGCCGCGAGCAGCAGCAGCGCCAGCACCAGGCCGTGCATGGCTCTGGCGGAGGGTGGCCTGCACCCGGGACGTGCCGCCGCCGCCAGGGTATGGTTCACTAGCCTGACACGGGCCAATGTGCCGTCAGGCGTCTTCTATATTGCCACTGCAAGCGTGAGAGGCGCCCGTCCTTGCGTGCACAAGGCGGAGGTTCACGAGGGGCAGCCAGCACTGCGCCTTGCTTGCTGCCTGGCGGTGGCCTGAATTGCTGTGGGTGGGTAGAAGAAGAAGAAGATTAGAAGGAGATTACGCGGGTATCTCTGGTGTTGCTGCAGCCTTCTGAGCGTCTCAAGAGTACTGCAACCTGTAGTGCGGCATGTGCCATTTCGGCAAAGTCCCACCGGCTGCGCATGTGCACCGCATTTCTATGCTTAGTTCCATTCATTCAATTCACCAGCGAGCTCTGCAATACCAGACCCATTGACCGAGACCAAGAATTGCCAGACCGTGCCCCCCGCGGCTTCTTTGGCACCCCGTCGGCCACCGGAAACCTGCTGGACCCGAAACATCGCGGCATTGTCAGGTTCCTTCGCCAGATTCGCATCACCCCGGCTGCGTGCCGACACCGACTGGTGCTGAAACCGACCAGCATGCGGCCCACGGGATTTCACAGAAGCCAGCTGCTGTGGCGCGCCCTGGCGCCACTGCTGCTGTCGCTGGCTGCGTCGGCGGCGGCGCCCACCGCTCGCAGCGGCCTGAGCGCCCCACACACCGTCTTTGTAGCCGAGTGCAAGTGAGTATGCGCGGCCAGGGGTTCAGGCCACGAAGCTTGCTGGATTCGCACGTGCCAGCCCAAGCTGGGGCGCAAATCGCACCATGCCGCTCCCGTGCGTGGTGCAACCGCCGGTTTGCGGCAACCACCTCTCACCATCCTGCGCTGCCTCGACTCCATGCCACTTGCAGCGACTACATGGACTGGCAGAGCATCGCCGTGGTCTACTCGCACCGCAAGGCGGGCGTGGCTGGGCCCATCACAAGGTTGGTGGGCGGGGAAGGTCCTTGACGCACGGCCTGCCACGCACGGCACGGCCACACATATCTCATCGTGCGGTGCTTGGTAGCGGCCTGCTGCGCCCATGCTGCCTCCATAGCCGCCTCCCCGACGGCAGCACCGTATCGCCCTTGCGCATTCCTGTGCCCATGCAGGCTGCTCACCTGCAGCGAAGAGTCGCTGGCCAGCTACCCTAACCTGGGCCTGGTGCCGACGCACGTGGCGCCCAGCTGGACCTTCAACCCCCATAATAATGATACTTACCTCGCGTATAATAAGCCAGCTGCCATCGCGCACTGGCTGCAGGAGGTGGGGCAGCCTGTGCTGCACGGTGGCAACTTCGGGCATCGCCGGCTGTCTTGTTTGAAGGGCAAGCCGGGCTGGCGCTGTTGCTGCTGCTGAGCGTGCCTGCGTGCGTCCCTCCCTGCCGCCTCCCTGCCAGGCGCCGCCCAAGGAGGACTGGGTGCTGGTCATCGACCCAGACATGATCATCCGGGACAACTTTGCAGACTGGGGGCGCGTGTACGGCGCAGGTGGGGCGCACGCCATGGCAGCGCATGGGGCCGCATGGCACAGCGTGCCTACCCCACCTGCGCCCAGCTGCGGGGCCAAGAGGCCAACCAGCAGCGGCAGCAGGCGTGCAGGGGTGCTGCGGCTGCTGCGCTCCCAGAGTGCGCCGCCGACGTCCCGGCGCTACCCTCCTCCCTGCTTCATCAGACCAAACCCTACCGCTTGCCGCCCATGCTGAGGCGCCGCACCCTGCTTGTGCCCGTGCAGAGCGGGGCTGGGCGGTCAGCGTGTATTTTGGCTACATGCAGGGCGTGGACAACAACCTGTCTGCCACACACATCCCTGAGATCCCGCCACGGGAGGATGCGCTGGCGGGTGGGTGGGTGGGATGCTGGCGCGCCCCGGCAGCCGCAGCCTGCTGGACCACCGCAGCATGTGCCGCAGTTTGTGCCGCTGTCCGCTTCGCAAGGCGCACGCTGGGGTGGATGCCCCACTCTTGCTTGGAGACGTTTGCCGGCAATTGTGCGTGCGTGGTGTGTTGGGAGTGCAGGGGCCCCGAGGGCGGCGCGGCGACCAGGTCAGCGGCGTGGTGCTGATGCACCGAGACGACCTGGCCTCCATGGCCCCCATGTGGCTGCACTACAGCGAGGTGCGGGGCAGGGCCCGCCGCTGCAGCTGCCACCACCCGTGCGGCACCATGCTTCTCTCCAGCCGCCCTGCAGCCCCATCTCCGTTCCTGCCCAGTCTCCCCACCCGTATCAACCGACCTACAGTGCTGAAATGCCCATGCAGCTGGTGCGGGATGACCCCATGGCCTACAACGAGACGGGGGACGAGTGGGCGCAGCAGCCGGGGCGCAAGCCGTGGATTGCCGAGATGTACGGCTACAGCTTTGGGGCGGCGGTGGCGGGGGTGTGGCACCGCGTGGACCTCATGGCGCAGCTCTACCCGGGGTACACAGCCTATGGTGGGTGCCTTTGTGTGTGCATGGGGGCGTGGTACCCCCCCATGGGGCGTGGTACCTACGGTGGGTGTATGGGGCATGTCTTGTGTTTTGTGTATGAGCGAGTAAGGTGGTGGGAGGGGCAGGAAGGGCGATGGCATGAGGGGACAGGGGGTGTGCAGCCGCTGCCCAGCCGGCCTGTGGCCTCTGCCTGGGTGTCTGAGCAGGCGGCACCTGCCGCCGCTGCCGCAGACAAGCCCGTCATCCTGCACTACGGCCGCCTGTGGGAGGTGGGGCCCAGCTGGCAGTTCCAGAAGCACTGGTTCTTCCACTTCAGGGCCCTGCAGGTGTGGTGCCGCAGGCGGGCGGTGGGGCTGTCCTGGCCGGGCTGCACAGCGGGTGGCTGTCGGCCTGCACTCAGGGTGTTCAGAGTTGAGCAAATAACCGCGGCATGCTTGCCTGCCCGCCTGGCTACAGTGCCCGCCGTGGCCCCACATGAGCAGGCCGCTGGCAGGCAAGGGCGACTCGGCCGGCATCGCCGGCGGCCTGTTTCCGCACCCGCCCCACCCCTCTGAGTTCCAAGGCCTGGTGAGCAGCTGGCTGGGCAGACACCTCTGGGATGCAGTGATCTCCTGCGTCTCGTAGCCCTGAATCACAGCCGCTCTCCCAAATCAGAGCCCGCCTGACAGTCCTCCCTGACGCCTGTCTCCCTGCTGCCCTGCTGCCCTGCCTGCCCTGTCTGCCTGCAGCCGGCCACAGAGCGGTACAAGGAGTTGCTGTCCATCTCCGTCATCGCCACCGTCAACGCCGCCCTGTGCGAGCGCCACCTGGTCAACTGCCCCGCCAGCGAGGAGCTGAAGAGGGAGTGCAGCAAGGCGAGCGGGGGAGGGGGTGGGTGGGTGGGTGAGCTGGTAGGCGGCTTGGTTGCCGTGGCTGCCGCCCAGCCCCATGCTGCTGGTGCTGCTGAGGAAGGGGGCCGCCTGGCGTAGCCAGCTCGCCAGCTCTCTGCTGTCTGGTGGTGCAGGCGCAGCAGCTGGAGCGGGATGTGGATGCTGCCATTGAGGCGGTGGAGCTCGGCGGGCCGCCCGACTCGGAGCCCATCTGCAAAGACATGTGGGTAGCCCCACTGGGGTGGCAGGCGGCATGCCCACCACTGCTGCTCCTGCTGCTGCTGCTGCTGCTGCTGCTGCTGCTGCTGCTGCCTCTGGCTGTCCATGGCATTCTACACAAAGTTAACTGGGGTGGCCCAACACCATTAAACACGCTTGGCGGCCGCCGGTCCTGGCGGCAGGAGTTATGCAGGGGTCGGGGCTGACCTACGGGCCCCGCCTCCTGCCTGCCTGGCGCAGGAAGCCTGCTGAGTGCCGCGCCTGGGCTCAGCAGGAGCTGTGCTGGCAGGACCCTCGCTTCATGCACTGGCACTGCCGGGAGAGCTGCGGGCTGTGCCGCCTGCCCACGGGCCGCCCGCAGCGCTCCTTTGCCTCCGCCGACGCAGCCAGCGGCGGCGAGGCCAGCGGAGAGCAGCAGCGGCAGCAGCGGCAGCGACAGCATGGGGCAGGGGCAGGGAAGGGAGAGGAGTGGCATGCGCTCCATGCGCTGCACGCCTCTAGGCTGCCTGGCGAGGGCGAGGACGGCGGCGACGGCGGCAGCAGAGGGGCGCGCTCCGACCTCACGCGCGGCATGCTGTACGGCGCGCTGGCGGCCTGGGCCTTCCTGCTGGCGGCGGTGTTTGGCGCTCTGGTGCGCAGCGCCTGGTCCTCGCACCACGCTCGCCACGGGCCGGCAGCGGAGCAGAGGGCACGCCACGTGCTGGCCAGGGTGGCGGGTGGCGGCGGCGGCGGCAGCGGGCGTGCCAGCCCCAGCTTCCCCCTGCTCAGGTGAGCTGCAGGCTGGCCCGCCTGCCGCATGCTGGCGCGTAGAACAGCAGGTAGCCCGTACCAAACAGCAGTTCCACTGTTGCTGGATGCTTGCAGGGGCCAAGGCAGGGGCAACCAGAGGTCCCTGCGGAGCTCTCTTGACGAGGCAGGCCTGCCCGGAAGCCCGACGCTGGGGAGCGGCAGCTCGTCAGCTGTGTAGGCAGTGGAGGGGTGAGGGTGGAGTCAGCGCTTGACTGCCGCACAGTATCACCTGTTACGTATTCGTTTAGCTAGTGAGCACCACCTTCTCATCGGGTCCCCTTGTAGATCACTTTCATGTGAAAGGTGTAAGAGGCAGGCAGGGGCAACATCTGACGTGCATGGGGATGCATAGCATGCCAGTTGCTGTGCTTCTTCCCAAGGAAGCCAAGGCTCATCTTTGGATGCCTTCATTCCTGTTTTTTTTTACAACTCGCATGCAGGCAGCAATCAAGGACACTTGATTCTTCATCCGTACAACACGCATGCAATGACAATTGCGCAGGTAGCAAGTAGTATGGGGCCCGGTACGGCAATTGGCAGAAGGCCGGGGGCAGAAGGCAGAATATCCATAGCAATGCAGGGCAGGGGGGGGGGGGGGGGGTGATCAGCGCCAGGGGCGCAGGAATCATGACATCACAGGATGGACCGGGCAGGGCCGTGAGAATTCCCGGGCGCCTTTGGATCAAAAAGGGCTCGCAAACACTCTACAAAACGTTCGGCGCTCATCCTGGGCACACTGAAAAGAGAAATTGGGTTTAGACTGGGTTTGCGCCCCGGGCTCGTGTGGCCGCCTGCATGTCGGCAGGCAGCCACAAGCTGTCCAGTGGAGCAGCCAGGCCCGGGTGTGCTGAGAATCAGATGAGAGATGGCACTAGGTATGGTACAAGGTGTCACGGCTGCGGGTCGCTCCGCCGCTCCTCCTCAGTCCTCCTTGCCGGCCTGCTCGCCGCTCCCGCCGGGCAGCCGCGAGCGCACCAGGCCCAGCCAGCGCTCAACGGCAAAGGGCTCGCTGTTGGCCTCCTCGCTGAAATCCTGAGGGTCAGCGCTGCCCCACCGCACATACGCAGCTGCAGCAGGGCGGCAGGCAGCGCGGCCGGCACGTCAAGAGGGAGCAGCGCTGCGGTGGCTGCCACTTGCACGCACACACCACGCACACCACGCCCAGCGGCACGCAGCACGCCACCACTCGGCGGCGGCAGCGCCGGGCGGGAGCTGGGCAGGCGGCGGCGGCTGCCTGGCGGGGGCGGGCGCTGGCTGACCTGAGCCGGTGAGGAAGAAGAAGATGGAGGGGGCAAACAGGGACCAGCCCCAGGAGCCCGTCCAGTCAAACAGGCAGCCTGCGGGCGCGTGGGGGGGCGGGGTCAGTCCAGGGGGTGGGCTCCAATGGGCTCGTATGCGCCGGGTGCCTGCCCAGGAGCGGCCACTCCCCACGGTGTGGGTGGCCACACCCGTACACACACATCCACACACACACAAGCACACACAGTCGCACACCACATGTGCGCCTCTGCCCACCTGTGAAGGCCACGCCCACTATGCCCGGCAGCGCGCCGCTGGTGTTGGTCATGCCCAGCAGCACAGAGGCGTACCGCGGCGACAGGTCGGCGTGGTTGCAGTACAGGCCGGCCAGGCTGAAGCTTGCCAGGCCCAGCGACAGCGTGACCAGCACTGCGGGCGGGGGAGGGGGCGGGGCACGGGGCGGGGAGGCGTCGGCACACGCAGGGCAAGACACGTCGGCACACACGTCTCGGCACACGGGCAGCAGGGCTGCAGAGGGCAGGCAGCCCCCCACCAACCAGGACCTGCCCAGCTGGACGGCTCACCCACAGACGCCGTGCTGCCCTCCATGAGGCTTGCCGCCAGCAGGCAGCCGGCGGGGCCCAGGAAGGCGGTGCACTGGGCGGCCTTCCTGCAGCCAGGCCAGCCGGGGCGGCGCAGGCGGCGCTGTGCGTCGCCGCCTGGCGCACTCACAACGCCAACCCACGACGCACATCGCCCCCAGCGCTGCTCCGGCATCAACAACACACACACACACACACACACACACACACACGCGCGCGCACACACACGCCGACTCGACACCAGCCCAGCCCAGCCCAGCCCGCACATGCCACTCCCCAGCCGCTCCACCCCCCTCACCCCCCCAGCCCCACCTGACCGTCTCCACGGGCACGCCGCGCGCGATCAGCGCGTCCGCCGAGGGCCCCGCCAGCGCCGAGGCGGCGATGGCGGCGATGGGCGGCAGCAGCGACACCTGCGCCGCGTGGCTCAGGTCGAGGGACAGCGAGTCGGTGAAGTAGGTGGGCATCCAGGCCAGCATGGTGTAGTGGAACCTGCGAGGTTGCGGGGCCCAGGGAGGGAGGGAGGAGGGGAGGAGGGGAGAGGGCTAGTGTTGGGCAGGTGTGTGGTGTGGCCGAGAGCGTGTGGCGGTGGTGGCGGCGGGTGGCGGGCCGCCAGGCAGCGGCACGGCGAGCGGCCGGGGCGGATGGGGGCGTGAGGGAGCGGGGGCGAGCGTCCGGGCAGCCAAGCCAGCGCAGGCCACCCCATGCCAGGCAGGCCATGCCCAGCGTGGCCAGCGCAGGCGCACCAGTTGTTGCAGAAGTGGGTGAAGCCCAGCGCGCGCAGCGGCGGGTTGCGCAAAAAGGCGCGCCACGGCACCGGCTGCCGCGCGTCAATCACGCCGCCATGGCCGGCGTGCGCCGCGGCGTGCGCCTTGCCCTCCGCCTCCCCCAACCGCGCGCCGCTGCCGCCTGGCTGCTGCCGCGGCGCCGCGGCGTCGGGCACGCCGCCGTGCCCGATGAGCTTTGCGGCCAGCGCCGGGTCCTGCTGCCGCACCTCGGCAAGCAGGCGCTCCCACCATAGGCACCACACCAGGCCCACGCCGCCAAACAGGTAAAAGACGGAGGGCCAGCCAAAGCGCTCCATGAGGGGCGGCGCGATGAGCAGGCCCAACAGGCTGCAGGCGCGCAGGCAGGGGGAGCGGGCAGCCGGTGGCGCAGCACAAGGTCAGCGCCTGCGCCCGTGGGCTGGGCCCGGCTGCCCTCACACACCGGCAGCGCAGCAGCGTGCGCACACGCACCACCACACATCCACACGCCCCACTGGATTTCTGTTGTGCTTTTCCCTACCGCCAGCTGCACTCCACGCCACGCACCTGCCCACGTGCAGCCCCCCAAAGATGAAGCTGATGGCACGGCTGCGCTGGTCGGTGGGAATCGCGCGCGCCACGATGTCGGTGGCGGCAGACGGCGCCACGCCCTCGCCCAGCCCCACCGCCGCCCGTGACAGGAACAGGCCCGGCAGCGTGCCCGCCAGCAGCGGCACGCCCGCGGTGGCCACTGCACGCGGCAGCGTGGCAGCGGTGCAAGGGCAAGGCCTGTCACGCTTTGCCTCTGGATTGAGCAGCTGCCAGGTCAGGCATCGTCCCCCAGTGGCGCGTGTGTGTGTGCGCACGCCAGCGCAAACCGCAGGCAGCCAGGCAGCCAGGCAGGCAGCTGGCCCCAGCCCCACGCACCGCTCCAGAGCGCCACGCCGCCCGGCAGCACTTTGCGGCCGCCCAGCAGCGAGGCGGCGTAGCCTCCCGGGATCTGGCTCAGCAGGTAGCCATAGAAGAAGGAGCTCTGGACCAGGCCTGCACAGCAGCCCGGCGGCAGCCGGTGCGGCTCAGCAAGCAGCAGCAGGGCAGCAGAGAGGTGCAGCTGGAGCTGCAGCTGGCAGCCGCAGCCGCGGGCACGGCTGAAGCAGCAGCAGAGCCAGCACTGGCCGGTGAGAGCAGCGGGTGCCGCGGCGGGCGCGGGGAGGCAAGGCGCGGCGGGCGCCAGGCCGGCGCGGCGCCGCCCTGAGCCCACCTGAGATGGTGGGGCTCCACCCAAAGTCTCGGCTCATGGCCAGGATTGCAACCGAGATGTTGACCTGAGGTGGAAACGGGAGAGGCAGCAGTGCCAGTTGGCTTTGCTGTTGCTGCGAACATGAGATTGAGATGGCGGCGGTGGGACGCCGCTGGGCACACACGGCGGCTGCCCAGGTGGCGCACCCACCTTGTCCATGTTGCAGATGACAAAGGACAAGGAGGTGGCGAAGACGAGCTTGTACTGCGCCGGCAGCTCAGCCCACTGCCCCTGCAGCGTGGCCAGCGCCGCAACCGCGGGGTTGGCGCTCGCGCCGCTGTCGACGGCCTCGCCCAGCCCCTCGCGGCGGCCGGGCTGCGGGCCGGGGGCCGCTGGGATGGTCGCCGCGGTGCCGGACACGGTCTTGTAGGGCTGCTGGCCCCGGTCCTGGTCGCGCTGCTGGGCGCACACCACCGGGCGAGGGCGGGCGGCGAGGGGCGCCGGCGCTGGACGCGCAACCGGTGGCAGCAGCCTGCAGGCAGCCCAGGGCGTGTGTGTTGCCTCGTCGTGGGCAGGGGCCTGGCCCAGGGGTGGCCGGGGGGGCAGGGCCCAGCAAACAGGGCCTCCCTCCAACGCTTACCGCGCGTCTCGCAGGGTCGTCAAGCGCTGCGCCTTCATCCTTCTTTAGTGCTGGCTAGCACAGGGCCGGCCAGAGAACGACCAGCCAGGCAGCGACAACGCGGTGTGGCGGCAAACTTGGGGTGCGTGCCAAACCCTCGCAGGCATAGCCAGGGAGACTGCTGAGGCGACAGGAGGTGTGACCAAAACGCGTTGAATAGCTTTCTTTTGGAAAATGGACACAAGTACTTGTAATGTACTGCAGTCCAGCGCTCGAGAGGGCCCGTGCGCCCCAGGAGCCGCCTTTGAGGCTGCCAACGTTCTGCACGGCTCGACACAGACAGCAGGCGCCGGCTAAGCACCCAGACATGGTGAGCTCCTGCGGCTGGCTCACGCCAAACACCCTCTGCATTCCCTGTGCACTGATACCATATCCGTTGGTGCCCGCAGGCCGCAAAAATCCTGGCCAACCTTCTGGTGGCTGGAGGCACGGTGCTCTTCCGTGCAGCCTCGCAGGCCTATCGGCAGGCAATCATCAGTGAGTGGCAGGCATCTGGAGGCGTGTTGGCTGCCAGGGGGCTGGTGCAGGGGAAACATGGCGCCGCTGCCGCCGCTGCTGCTGCCGCCGCCCACCAGAAGGCACAGTGTTCCCAGCGCATCAAATGACGGCCCCCTGTGCCCATAGCGATGCCTCTGCGCCTCCTGCTCTGTTGCCTGCAGACGGCACCAAGGCGGGGGTGGCGGCGGAGGGCGCCAACGCGGCGCGGGCGGCGGGCAGCAAGCAGCTGACGTTGCAGGAGGCAGAAATGATTCTGGGCATCGAGTCGGGGGCCACGTGGCAGGAGATCATGAAGGTGGGGCAGCCCCGCCAGGCGGGCACCCCAAGACGGAAGCCAGGCCGCCGGCAGCCGGCGGGCCGGCAGCGTGCGCCACACCCTGCCGCTTCCGGTAGCTGCCAGGCACGCGCTGGCACCGCCCCACCCCCTGCTTCTGCCGCCCGCAGAAGTACGACCATCTGTTCCAGGCCAACGAGAAGAGCGGCTCCTTCTACCTGCAGTCCAAGGTCTACAGGTGGGCGGGCGGCCGCCGCGGGGGTGGCCCCTTGCTCTCGCTGCTGTGCCGCGCGGCTGGGCGCTCCCTAGCCGGCGATGCAGATGTGGACGCTGGCGCCGTGTCCTCCCTTGCTCGCCGCCGATGCGCAGAAGACTGGCTGGTGTGTTGCTGCCTGAAGTGGCGGCCATACAGCCAAATGGCCCCCTGCTGGCCCCTCACTGCTGCCTGCCTGCCTGGCTGCCTGGCTGGCTCCTGCCTGCAGGGCCAAGGAGCGGCTGGAGCAGGAGTTCCAGGAAAAGGGGCTGCCCACAGACTACCCCGAAGGCCAGCAGCAGCAGCAGCAGTCGGGCGGCGGCGGCAGCCAGTGACGCGGCGTGCAGCCCTCTACGCTGCCCGTGCCACGTCGGCGCACAGACACATTCTTGCGACTTCCCCTCTTTCACCTGCTGCTCTCGCTGCTAACCATTTGTGCTGCTTGCTTTTCGCGCTCTGCCCGCTCCATTCTGCTCCTCTTGCTGCCCTCCTTGCTATTTCCTCCTTGCATGTTGGGGCTGGACGCTTCCGCCCAGCCAGCGGCCGTTGGTTTTTCTTTAGAACCCACTTCAAACCATGTCACGGACAGGCATGTCGTGATGTGCTGGGGTGGCACACGAAGGTGGGTGGGGTACTGGGCAGGAAGGGCAGAGGCGCACAAACAGGATGGAAGTGTGGCCATTCCAGGCAGTACCGAAAGTGAGTGTGGCCCGCCAATGTATGGCAGAGAGGCTCACACAAAGAACAGTGCCATTCTGACGGGGTGCCCAGTCAAGAGGAGGGCTCCTCGGCGTCTGTGGCACCCGCCGACTCATCAGAGGACGCCCGCTGCCGCTGCCGCATCCGTTGCTTCTGCGCCTGCCGTGCCTGCTGCTGCTACTGTAGCTGCACCTGCTGCTGCTGGTGCCAAGTGCAGGAAGTGTGGGGCTGCCTTGGCTGAGGGCAAGGGGGGCAGCAAGGCCTTCCTGGGCCTGCCTTGGGCAGGCGGGGGCAGGGGTCAGCCACCGTTGAGCACCTGGAGCTGCTGCCGCCTCTGCATTGCTGCCACCAACATCAAACCATCACGCCTGCAGTGCATGCCCCCTTACATGTGAAACCTTCAGGTGTTTTCATGAGCCTGGGATATGGGCGGGCATGGGGGTGTGCCCGCACCAGCGTCGGCACCCGTCGGTCTGGCAGGCCCAAGCCGCTAAGGATCCCCACGTCCCCCACCACTTTGTGGAGGGTGCGTTCCGGTCCGGCAGGAGGGGAGCGGGCCCAGGGCGGGTGACCCTGGGATGCTCAGGCGGGGCCCCCAGGGGCCCCCGGGGAGTGGCTGGAGCCATCAAATGGGAACAGCGGGGGAGTACTTCAGAAGTGGCCCGAGCACACATAAACCACAAAGGAGCCAATCAATCTGGCAGCCAACGACCAGCTTGTATTCGACGTCAACAGTGCCCGGCCATGGCCAGGGGACCGTCGTGTGCGAACATGCCCACCATTGGGGTTCCCTGCCCCCTGCGCATTGCACGGTCCCAATTCGAGTAACTCACCACATTCGAGCCACGTGCAGGCGGCAGATGCGTAGATATGTTTTGGGAGGCCCGGCGGCGCTGGCTGCCGTCGCCGCGGCCGGGACAATCACAGATTTTGCCCCGGCCAGTTGCAGTTTTTTTTGCATTTTGTTGCCACACAGCACAGCATGAACAGCGCTGCGCTTTTCATGCCACAATTAGAACACCGGAGGCGCAGCTGGCAGCGTGGGGGTGCCCACCGAAGTCTGGCTGCCGCCCTCCGCCTTGCCCTGCACGTCAATTGTTGTGTTACAGCAGCTGCAACTGTTCCTGAAGCTAACTGGAGAAAGCTGTGTATGAAAATTTCGGAAAGGGCCTACCTGTTGCCTGCCTACCAAAGGGGGGACCAGCGCAAAAGCTGGTGGGGCTCAACTGCCAATGCACCCTCGCCCCCCACCTGGAGGCACGGCATGAATGAGGAACATGGGCAGCTTGGGGTGGGGTGGGGGGGGGTGGGGGCAAAAGCTGGAAATGGGGGCAAGTGGTGGGAAGGGGTACCTAAGTGGAGGGAAAAAGAAGGGGGGCCAACATGCAGTGGCATGCTGAGTGAAACGTCAGGTTGTAATTGGGTTGACGAGGGTGGGCAGGGCGAGCTCAGCGCCGCTCGGTGGCGGTGTCCTTGCCCTTGCCCTGCTCCTCCTTCTTGACCTTCTTGGCTGCGGCCGCCTGCTCCTCCTGCTCCTCCTGCTCATCACCTGCCTCAGCCTGCTGCCGCTGTCCCTCCTGCTCCTCCGCCTGCTCCTGCTTCGCGCCCTCCTTGCCCTCCTCCGGCTTGCCCGCCCGCTCCTCCCGCTCATCCTCCTCCTCCTCCTCCTGCTCCCTGTCCTCCTCCCTCTGCCTGTCCACATCCTGCAGCCGTTGCTCCTCCTCCTCCTGGAACGCCACCGCCGCCACCTCCTCCAGCTGCGCATGCGGCTGCCACTCCTCTGCCGGCTTCTTGCTGAAGGCCTGGGTCATGCGCTGCAGCAGGGACGAAGAAGGGGGGGTTGGAGGCAGCAGCAAGGCACGCTCGAGGCAGCGCCAGCAGGTCCCCTCCCCCCACGCATGACAGCAAGTGCATGCCAGCAAGGGGCGCGCCAGCAGCCCAGCCAGTGCGCCGGTTGCCGGCCACATGCCGCCCCGAGCTGCGCGCCGGCGCAGGTGTCGCGTGCCGCTGCCACCGGCGCACTGCCCGGCGCGCCGCCTGCGGCAGCAGCCCAGCCCGCCCAGGCCACCCACCCGCAGCAGCAGCTCGTCCCAGTCCGCTGCCATGACCTCCGGCTTGGCATACTTGCGGAACACGCCCTGCTGCCGCGTGGCCATGGCCTGCACACAGGCAGCCAGGGAGGGCAAGGGAGGCGGCAGGGCGGGTCAGCCGGACCCGGGCAGACCAGCGTAGCCGGCGGGGCCACGGGACGCCGGCAGTCGGATGCAGGGCCCGGGCGGCGGCCGGGGCGGCTGCCCAGGCCTCGGCGCGCCGGCGTGAGCCGGCACGCCGCGGCGCCGCGCGCGCACGCCGTCGGCGCCGGCAGCTGGCTGCAGCAGGCGAGCGCGGCGTTGCGGCCGCCGGGCCGTGTGCTGTGGCGTGTGCTGTGGGGTGCGCACCTGCGCGCGCGGCATGTCTGTGAGGAAGGGCATGATGGCCTCCTCCAGGTCAGACAGGTCCTCCTTCACGCTGATGGCGGTCACGTTGTGCTGCAGGTTGGGAGGTGTGTGTGTGTGTGTGTGTGTGTGTGTGCGCACATGTGGGGGATGCGTGCGAGCAGAGGCGAGGCGGCGGCGCGCCTGCCCTGCAGCCAGCCCCAGGCGCGGGGCCGCGGCACCCCGCATCCTGCCACCACCACCACCTCCACCACCATCCACCCGGTAGCCGAGGAGCCGCCCAGCCGAGGAGCCGCGGAGGCCTGGCCAGGCGGCCGGCCCCCCCACACACCACCACTGCCACCCGCTTCTTTGCTAGCAGTAGTGAGCGGCAGCGAGGGCGCCGCACCTCAAATATGGGCGGGTGCAGCTTGAAGATGTCCACCCGCGGCTTCACCACCACGCACCCGCTCATCAAAATCTCAAAGTCCTGAGGGGAGGCAGGGAGGGAGGGAGGGCACGGGCGGGGCAGCGTGTGCGGACATGCGTGTGCGGGTATGCGCGGGTGTGTTGGTGCTGGCAGCGGCGAGGGCGCGCGCGCGTGCGTGGCACAATGCCTGGCCGCCCGGGGGCGCCCCGCGGCAGGCGGCCGCCCGCACCTTGTGGCTCCACTCGCCCCAGCCCCAGGGGCTGATGACAATCTTGGACTGCTTCAGCAGGCCGATGTAGTCGTGGTACTCCAGGCGCTCGCCCTGTGGTACCAGGCGGTACAGCCAGGCGTACAGGAGGTCGGTGCGGCGCATGCAGCCGCCGGACTGGCTGGCAGCCGGGCGCTCGGGCGCTGGCGGGCTGCAGCAGCACGGGCAGCGCGCTCCAGCCGCCACCCCGCCCAGCCCGGCAGTACAAGGGGGCCCACCTGCGGTACGTACACCTTGTACTGGTGGCCCGACTTGTCGCGGAACGCGCTCAGCGCCTTGACGGCGGCCATCCTGTGGCAAGGGGAGAAAGGCGGCGGCGCATGTTGTGTTTGGGGGCGGCAGCGGCGCAGCACCCCGTCGCTCCGTGCAGCCACGCTCCCGCCGCATGCGCGGCGCGTCGCCGCGCGCCCGCCGGCCAGCCGGGAACCACGCAAGCGTCGCATCACCCCCTGCCGCACCCCCCGCCGGCCCCTGCTCGGCGCCCCCACCTGTGCGCCGTCACCCCACTGACAGCCGTCTTTGCCTCATACTCCAGCTTCCCAATGAAGGTGACGTCGTAGGGGCGCTCAGACAGCGGCGGGATGGGCCACCGGTTGTGGTTCTTGCTGCGGGCGGGGGGCGGGGTGGGGCGGGGCGGGGCGAACACACAGAGGCGGCCAGTGAGGCGGGGGGAGGGGGCAGAGGAGTCGAGGGCAGGGAGCAGGGCGGTTTGGGCAAGGTGGGTTGCGCGGTGGTGGGCCCCCAGGCAGACGGCGTCAACAGGCTCAGGGGCGGGCATGCCGGGCGCAGGGCGGGGCGGGCGGGGCGGGCTGCCGGCGTCCACAGAGGCGGGGCGGGGCAGGGCTCACGTGAAGAATCCGTGGTACCGCACAAAGGACCAGGAGCCGCCGCACTGGATGGGGTTGGAGAAGCGCACCGTCATGGGCAGCAGCGCCTCCATTTGCACACACACACGCAAGGGGCAGGCAGGCGGGGGACAGCAGGCTGGGAGGCGGCGTGGGGGCGCGTCGCGGGCGCCAGGGGCGCGCGGCGCCACTAAACA
>NW_005435081.1:1054746-1057658 GCF_000147415.1 Chlorella variabilis | reverse complement strand
CCGGGATCATGAAGGTACCGGCGCCGTACTGCTCAATCATAATGACTTTTTGGTGGGGCCGCATCACGTGCCTGCAGCACACACACCACACCAGGGGACCATCGGTTTGGCGGCTGCCCCGTACCTCACAACCCGCGGCGTGCGCGCCTGCTGCCAGCCTCGGCGCGCGGGCCACTGCCGGCCGGACGGTCAGGCCCCAGGCCAGCCCTCCCCTGCCCCTGCGCTGCCCCCTCCTCACTTGAAGGGGTACAGCTGCCAGAACATCTGTGTGCTAATGATCAGCACGTCGGCGCAGCTGGCCATGCGCCGCTCCGAGACCGAGTCTTGGTCGCTCAGGATCCTGCAGGCGGGGGCAGGCAGGCAGGGCAGGCAGGCAGCAGGTCAGCAGGCGGGCCAGCAGCGGCGCGACGCGCGGCACGCGGCCGCCCAGAGCCACACCAAAGCGCCCTGTCTGCCCGCCCCCACCCCGCGCTGCACCCTGCGTGGTCTGTGTCCAGCCATTGCCAGGCGAGCTGCCACATGCTGGCCGCCACATGCCCAGCCCTGGCTGCCACATTTGTCTCGCCAGCTGGCCGCCACACAGCCCAGCAGGCCGGCTGCCCTCCTCGGCAGCCTGCGAGAGCCTCACTTGAGGTTGCCCCATCCCATGGAGCGCAGCTCGGGCGCCACCAGCGTCATCACCGTCTGCCACCAGTTCTGATAGTGGCTCCACTTGATGCGCGGGGCGCTGCCGTCGGGCAGCACCTCACCCGGCAGCATGCCCTCGCACTGCGGCGGCGGGACGAGCAGCAGACAAGCGGCGGCGGCGGGTGGGCGTGAGCGCACGCCTTGCGCCCGCTTGCAAGCCAGGGGGGCGGCCCCGGCTGCGGCAGCCAGCACAGCGGATGCAGCCCGGCCTGCCCCTCGCCCTGCAGGGCGCCACCGCACAACCTCGGAGCAGCCGGCCGCGCGCTGCCGCACCTCTGGCGTCTTGCCCCCCCAGCCGCCAAAGCAGCCGTTCTTGGTGAGGTCCTTGCAATGGCTGACGATGCTGTCCAGGCACTCATTCATCTTGTCAGGGTGGAAAGTCTCCTGCCTGCAGACACACCACGCAGCAGAGCCGCACAGGCGTCGGCCGCGGCCAACCGCAGTGGTAGGTTTGAGCGGCGGTTGCCCACCCAACCGGGCGGCAAAGCGCCCCTGCTGCCGCCGCGCTGCCCCAAGCCTGCAGCTGCCTTTGCTCCCTTCCGACGCTGCTCGCCCCCGGGTCTGAGAAAGCTTGCTCCCGGCTGCACCCGGCTGTCGGGGTGCCGGCCGNCAAACTGTCGCCAGGTGGCCGGGCGCCGGCCAGCTTCCGCCGCCGCGGGAGCCGGCGCAGGCGGCAGGTACGCTCGGGGCACTCACTTGCGGCACACTTGGTCCACCACGATCGCCACCCGCATCTGGCGCAGCTGGTTGGTGGTGGGAGGGAAGGAGGGCGGAGGGCGCGGCGCGCACCACACATCTGCCTCATCCTGCGGGCGGGCATCGGGCGGGCTGGTACGGTCGACCCCGGCTGGCACCCCAGACCCACAGGCGGCAGCAGCGACAGCAGCAGCTTGCATCAGATCCAGTGCCCGGTGCACCGTACGATAAGCGCACACAACGGTGCTGGGAAGAAGACAAGCGCACTGCGCAGGACGTGCAATTGGCGGCGGCGGCGGCATCGACGGCGGCGCACCTGTCGCGGCAGCCTGCCCACGTCCACGTTGAGCGTCAGGCCGGTCACATACTGCTGCGGCTGCGGGGGTGCTGCTGGGCCCCGGGAGTTGCTCCACACCAGGGCCAGCAACACCAAGCAGGCCGCTAGGGCGCCCTGCACAAGCAGCGATGGGCTGACGCGCCCGCCTGCCGCGTCTCGCTTGCCTGAGTACATGCTGCAATCCAGCCGGTCCAGCTGCCGGCCGTGGGGTGCAGGGCAGCACCCGGGCTGGCTAACTGTATGCGCGGGAGTTGGCCCCCGTTGCCTTCGTCTTCAGAAGGCCTGTCTGGGCAGGAACCACCTAGCAGGTCCCAGGTTCGTTGTGCAGCACGCAACGGGGCGAAAGGCGGCCGATCGTGTTTGACGCAACGCGTCTGCGGATTGCCACTTGCAGACCAGCGCAGTCTTGCTGCTCACTAGCTGCTGGCCACTTGCACCCAGAGCCTATGAAACAACGCGGCGGATCGGCAGGGTGGCCGTATGCTCCGCCACATGGGGCACAGCATGGGGCACCGCGTCGCAATCGGCCGCCTTTTCCAGGCCTGGAAATGCCGGTGATTGCCAGGGATGATGCTAGGGCCAACCGAATCCGGATGGAGCTCTTGGAGGCCATTAAGCATTCAGCATGCCAGACATGCCGCCCTACGGCGGCGCAGGGCATGGGCGGCATGCTGCTTGGCGGCCGCCGGGGCACTAGCTGGAAGAGTTAGTGCTGTGCTGCCCTCGAACCTCAGTGTTCCAACATCTGCCCGGCAGTGGTGACAGCTGGGATGACGTGCTGCCGAGGCGGCAAGGCGGTGATACAGCGGGCGGGCAACCGCATGCCCCCGGCGCTTGGGGCTTATCGAGTGCCAAGCTGCTTGACCAGGGCAAAATGCTTAATTGTCACAGGCAGGGGCTTGATGGTGTAGACGCTCGAAATTGCACGTGTCAATCACATGGTAATTGCAACACAGACCCATCATGCAGTCGCGCCCAGGCTCAATAGTACTGCGGCCGCTGGGGCAGCGCCTGCCGGACCATCGGCTGCGGCACGCCTTGCCCCTGCTGCTGCGCCATCGCCTGCTGCTGCGCTATCGCTGGATGGTACATCGGGGCTGGATGCATGCCTTCTGGTGGCCTGTACATGGCTGCCTGCTGCTGCTGCGGCGGCTGCGGCTGCTGCTGCTGCTGCTGCTGCTGCTGCTGCTGC
>NW_005435081.1:1050466-1052014 GCF_000147415.1 Chlorella variabilis | reverse complement strand
GACCCGCATGCCTGCTTGAGGCAGCAGCGAGCCGTCGGGAGCCTCCAGCAGCCAGCCTTCTGAACCCCAGCAGTCGTGCCGCGGCAGCACGCCAGCTAGCCGGGGTGACCCCGCCATGCCCACAAGCCAGGCCCCGGCTCAGGCCGCACCCACCCAGGCACGCCCACACTGCGTCCAGCCCTACCCTCCCTTGGGACGCGCTCCCCACATACCTCTAAAAGCGGCATGGCGCCGCGGTGGGCGTGAGTCACGGCAGCATCCCTGGCCACCACCCCCGCCCGCACCAGCTTCTCCAGCTCAGAGACAGTGAAGGGGCCCTGCAGGAGGTGGGGGCGGCGGCAGCAGGAGCCGTGCGGCGCTGGCTGAGCGTGCCAGGAGCTGCCGGCGGGCGTGTGCCACCGCCGCCGGGCCCTTCCCGGTGGCAAACGGGGCGCCGCGAGCCAAGCACGCAAGAACCGCCGCCGCCGCCACCACCACCACCACCACCACCACCACCGCCACCGCCACCACCCCGCCCACCTGCACTGCCGCCGAGTCTGCGTCGCGGTAGGTCAGCACGCGCCCCGCCGCTACGTCGGCCTTGCGCCTCAGCGCCTGCCTGCGCTGCTCCAGCGCCGCCGCCAGCTTGCTGCCGCCGTCGGGCAGCGGCACCACGCCCGAGCGCACGCGTGCCTGCGGGCGCACGGGGCAGGCAGGCAGGGGGGGCGTGCGGGGGGGTCGTGAGGCGCGGGCGCACACGCAGGTGCAGGCGCCTGCGCAAGGAAGGGACCCAGCCAGCAGCCCCACCCCTGCCAGGCACCTCGCAGCTCGCAGCTCAGCAGACCCAGTCTCCAGTGCACACTCGCATGTGCACACACACACACACAAAGCACACCACACACACACCAACACACCAAACACACACCAAACACACTTCACCAACGCACACACCACGCACACACACTACCAGCAGCCAGGGCCCCAGCCCCTCACCAGCAGCTCCTCCTCCCGCTTCACCGCCGCCCGCAGCGCCGCCACCTCCTGCACCAGCTCCTCCGCCGCCTCACGCTGCCGCTCCGCCTCCCGCCCGCCGCCGCCCGCACGCCCGCCGCCGCCACCCCGCTCGTCACGCTCGCTCCCCCGCTCCCGCTCGCGGCTGCGCTCGTGGCTGCTGGGCAGGCGGCGGTGGTGGTGGTGGCTGAGGGGTGCAGCCCCGTTGCCCGCCGGCCGATGCGCCGCGGCGGCCGTGGATGCTGCCTGTGCTGATGCTGCTGGCACCTGCACGGCACCGGCCGGGGCCTGGCGCGAAGGTGCTGCTGCCGCCGCCGCCGCCGCAGGCGCCGCCGCGCGGGGCGAGCGCACAGAGGGGATGCGCAGGGGGGGCTGCACCTGCTGCTGCGCCTGCTGCTGTGCCTGCTGCGCCTGCTGCTGTGCCTGCTGCTGTGCCTGCTGCGCCTGCTGGCGCCGCTTGCCCAGCGTGACGGTGTACCCCACAGGGTACTTGCGACCCAGAGGCTGCAGGTCCGCATGCGGCGGCGGCGCCGCGCCGGGAGGCGCCGCCGCCGCGCG
>NW_005435081.1:1026038-1049549 GCF_000147415.1 Chlorella variabilis | reverse complement strand
CGCGGCGCCGTCGCTCGCGAGCCCCTCCACCGCCACCTGCTGCCCCTGCTCGGCTGCCAGCTCAGCTGCCAGCTCAGCTGGCGGAGGCTCCTGAAGCAGGCTGGCGGGCAGGGCGTCGCCGCTGCCTGCCAGGTGGGCCAAGGGCTGCACACAGGGTGGCACACAACCAGCACTGGGGGCAAGCTTGGCAGTGGCAAGCTCGGCGGCGGCGGCACACGGATCGGCGCATGCACATGCCAGAAGCGGCCCCGCTGTGTTTTCAGCTGGCGTGGCAGCGGCGGAAGCTGTGCGGCGCTCGCAGCTTCAGGGCAACCGCCAGCGCGGCACACGGCACACTGCAGGCACCCCGCCCGCTACCCACATCTTCTAGCATGGAAGCCGGCTCCAGCTGCGCAGGAATCTCCAGCCAGCCGCTCGCCTCGTGCGCCGCCGCCCCATCCCCCTCCTCCTCCTGCTGCTGCTGCTGCTGCTGCCGCTGCTGCTGCCGCTGCTGCTGCTCCCCAGCCAGGCCCGCTGCATGCGACTCGCCGCCGCTGCCGTAAGCTAGAGCCAGCGCCAGCCCGAGGTGCTCATCCCCCAGGCTGCCGGCCCCCAGCGCCAGCGCCAGACCCAGGTGCCGCTCGCCGCCGGCGGCGGCGGCGGCACCGGGCCCCTCGCCCAGCCCGCGCCCCGCCGTCCCGCCTGCTCCTGCGGGCACCTCTGCCTCTGCCTGCTGCTGCTGCGCCTGCTGCTGCTCATGCTGCTGCTGGTGCGGCTCCTGCGCCGGCGCCCCCACCGCCTCCAGGCAGTCGCTCAGCTCCTCCAGCATCCCAGCCGGGTCGGCGATGCGGGCGGGCACGTCGGCGGCGCGGCGGCCGCCGCCCGGGTGCAGCAGCCACTCGCGCAGCAGGCCCAGCAGGGCGGGCAGCCCGCCCAGCTCCCAGGCGCTGACCACCCCGGCCACCGCGGGAGCCACCCCCTGCCGCACGCACCGCTGCAGCCTGCATGCCACGCCGCGGAGGCAAAAGGCACACGAGCTGGGCGCGCAGCACCCTGGTTGGGCCGGCATGGGCATGGACTGGAGGGCCGGCGGCAGCGGGGCGCGCAGGCGGGGAGGCAACGCCTGGCACTGCCTGGCGCTGCACGCGCCGCAGACGCCCAGCCAGGACCTCCTCCAGGCGTGCTCGGGCGCTCGCCAGGGGGCCAGCCGAACCGCCAGCAGGGCCGGCACCCACAGGCATCTTTCCAGTGCAGCGCAAGCCAGCAGGGCAGGCACCCACCCACCCACCCACCTGAGCAGCGCGCTCTCCGCCGCATACCACATGAGGCGGCGGAAGAGCGGGAACTGGAACTTGGGGGCCACGCCCAGGCGGCGCTCGCGCCGGTAGCAGGCGGCAGTGGATGCGTAGTCGAGGGCGTGGAGGAAGTTGCCCGCCTGCGCCAGGTCAGCACGTCGCCAGGTCAGCACGTGCCAGGTCAGCACGCGCCAGGTCAGCGCGTTGTCGCAGCATGGACGGCACAGCGCAGCAGGGGCGTGGCCGCAGGCGGGCTGCAGGTGCAGGCGCAGCCCAGCCGCCGAGGGGGCCCGCCCCGAGGGGCCGCCTACCACCTGCCCTGCGCTAAGCTTCCTCCACACCACTTCCACACCACCCCCACACCACGGCCCCCACACCACCGATACCAGCAACAGCAACAGCGACAGCCCGCCGCCGACCCACCTACAGCCAGCGCGGCCTGTGGCGTGGACACGGCGTGCGGCCAGGCGCTGGGCAGCAGCAGCGTGTCGCCGGCGCTCAGGCTGATGCGCACCAGCCCCTCCAGCCTGTCCCCCAGCCAGCTGCTGGCCTGCAGGGCGGGCGCGTGTGCGTGGGTGTGAACGCGGGCACACGCAGCAGCGGACCAAGGGCGTGCCGCCGTGTGGCTTTGCAGCGCAACCACAACCGGCCGAAGCGCGCTCCTGCTGCTGCCGCTGCTGCTGCTGCTGCTGCTGCTGCTGGCCAGCGCGCACCTGCTTGCCGCTTGTGCTCCACTGCTCAAAGGCGGCCAGGTTGGCGGGGGTGTTGGGCGCCGCCAGGAACACCTTCCTGCCAGATATCATGTGGTACCACACTGCAGTACGGGCAGTACCACACGGTGCCAGGTGGGCACACATTGGACAGCGGGTGAGCAGCAGCGGCGGCAGCAGCCAAAGGCCGCAGCAGCAGGGTGAAAGGAGGCGGGGGTGCGGCGGGGCGCCACCCGGGCGCGACGCAGCGGGGCGCAGGCCACGTCATGCCTGGCGGCGCCGCAGCAGCGGCAGCCGCAGCCCACCTGCGCTACCTCCCATGTCCACATGCCAATCAGTGTAGGCGCCGGCGGGGCCTGCAGGCACAGGCACACAGCGCACAGGCGGGTCGGCACGCCAGCCAGCGCAGCACAGCGCACGCCTGGCGTGGACTGGCACCAGCCGAAACGGCAGAGCGCTCCTTGCTCCGCCTCCAACACCCGTCCGCCCAACCACACAACACACACACACACACACACACACTCCCACACGGGCGCCCACGCCCTCTGGCAGGCAGCAGCAGCAGCAGCAGCTCTGCCCTGCCGCTCACCCAGCAGCGCGTAGAGCAGCGTCTCGGGGCGCTCCGGCTCCTCGGGCGGCGCATCCTCATTCGAGTCCTCGGGGTCCTCCTCCGGCGGCCACACCGAGCCCACTAGGTCCAGCTGGCGTACCGCCCAGGGCGGGCTGATGGCGTCCTCCAGCTCGGTACCGGCCAGGGACAGGGAGACGACGTTGAGGAGGCGGTCGGGCGGGGGGGTGCCCCGCCGTGGCGGCCCTGCGGGCTGCGGCGACCCTGCCTGCTGCGCCTGCTGTGCCAGGTAGTCTGCCAGCTGGCGCAGCGTCAGCCTGGGGCCGCTGCCCTGGGTGGCCACATCGATGGTGGGCACCTGGAGGCGGGCGGCGGCGGTGGCAGGCACGGTCAGGTGCGAGGGAGAATCAGAAACCATTAGCGGCGTTGGCCCTGGGGCCTGGGGCCTGGGCGAAGGCCGGCACCTGCAAACCCTAAACCGCCCAGCGGGCCTTGCAGCTGCGCAGCCATGGCGCCGCGCCACGCAGCGCCAAGCAGGGCCAAGCAGCGCACCCAACACCTACCCTATGGTCAGGGCCCACGGCCGCAGCCAGCCCGCGCGGGGTGAGCTGCTCTGCGGGAGGCAGCTGCAGGCCCAGCGCGGCGCGCGTGGCCTCCACGCCGCCCCTGCCGCACGCTGTGGAGGGCACCAGCAGCGGCTGGCGCAGGCCGGAGGCCAGCAGCGCCTCTGCCGTGACCTGGGCCGGGTGGGTGGCGGCGGTGAAGGGCTGCGCGGGGGCGGCGCGCTCGACGCGGCTGCACAGCAGCGGGATGTCCAGGCGGCGGCGCTGGCCCTGCACCCCCTCCTCCTCCTCATCCCCGCCCAGCACCGCATCCAGCAGGGGGTGCTGGTCTGTGAAATTCAGCTGCGCCGAGCGGGGGCGCAGGAGGCGGCGCTCCTCGCTGCCGCTGCCGCTGCCCGGTGGCGCCTGGGCGCCCCGCTCCGCTGGACCCGGAGTGAGCTGATCTGGGCTGCGCTTTCGCATCGCGGCGCTGCTGTGGCAGCCTCAGGACAGCGAGTGCTGCAGAGGTGCAGAGGCGATGCCATGCGATCCCATGCCTGCACTATGCCAGTCGGGTCCCCTTGTGCGTATTCTGTGCAATCGCCGGGTGTGTGTGGAACACTGCACAGTGCTACTGGAAGCCCAACGGCTGCACTTCCACCGTGCGCTCTCCCGTCGCGTGCTCCGGCGGCCCTGGGGTCGGCAATTGAAGAAATTCAGGTGGATTAAATTGCGTCGCAACCCATGAATCATGCCAGCGGGTGTGGCGCCGTTGCCAGCAGGGCGGGCGCCAGGGCGGCCAGCAGCGGCACATGTCGGCGCAGAGAGGATGAAGCCTGTTTCAAACAAAGCCATGCATGCCTGTACTTGTACAAACTGTACATTGGTCACGTGTCTGCAGATTAATGAAAGGGGCTTCGACGTGCAGGGGGGCAAGGGGGCCTGGCGCTCGGCTATGACTCGGCAGGGTGGCGCTGAGCTCCACCAGCTCGTAGGGCAGATCCTCCCAGCCTCCAACATTGCCCTGTTCCAGTATGGCGGGGATGTTGGGTGCAGGCGCTGGAGATCTCAGTCTCCACAGCCCCTCAGCTTACAGGAGACTG
Organism: Chlorella variabilis; assembly: GCF_000147415.1. Taxonomy (NCBI): domain Eukaryota; kingdom Viridiplantae; phylum Chlorophyta; class Trebouxiophyceae; order Chlorellales; family Chlorellaceae; genus Chlorella; species Chlorella variabilis. The sequence goes on along the minus strand of NW_005435081.1, from coordinate 1,045,352 downwards.
CCATGTGCTGGCGACCGCCAGTGAATCAATACCAGGAAACAAAGAGAATTGACAGCACGATCTACCGGCAGTGCATGCGAGGCCCAACAGCAGCTCTCGATTGCGAAACAGGCACGGCATCTCTCAACTCTACAACGGCAGTTGTGCATGTTCCTCTGCTGGCCACGCCTGCCAGCCAGCCTGCACGGCCCGCACCGGCGCAGCCAGCCCCTGCGGAAGCCGGCCCAGCCCCGCACGCCCCGCGCGCCCGCCGACGGCCGCGCGGCGCCGCCGCCATCACCGCAGCGACTTGCGCTCGCTGTAGGAGGTCCAGCCCAGCGCGATCACCAGCAGCGTGTACAGCACGTCCTGCGCCGCCGACGGCGCGTCTGCGCAGCAGGGGCAGCAACACGTGTGTGTGTGTGTGGGTGGGTGGAGCGAACAGCACGGCACCAGGCATCGGCGGGGCCGGCCGTGCATGCGGGCAGCACAGGTGGCGGGCGGTGCGCCCAGCCGCCCGTGTCCAATATCTGAATCGCCCATCGCGCAGCGCGCCCACCCACCTGACTGCAGGTCTGCCGCCACCTCTGCCGCCAGCACAAAGGCCAGGAAGGCGAAGAGGTAGTAGCGCACCCAACTGCCCACCTCCGGCCGCGCCGCCTCCTTCACCTTGTCCGCCCGCTCCTGCACGCGCTGGGCAGGCAGGCAGGGGCGACAGCAGGCTGTGTGGGTGGGTGGGTGGGTGTGGTTGGCAGCACATGTGCGGTGGGAGCACATGTGCTGTGGGAGCACGTGTGTGGGTGCGTGTGGGTGGGGGTGGTGCGGCACAGCAGCGGCCAGGCAGGGGGTGGTGGTGCAGTGCCAGGTAGCCCTGCCAGCGAGGCTGCGGCATGCTGGGCTTGCTGGCCAGCTGCCTCTGCCTCTGCCTCTACCTCTGCATTTCCCCCACACCCCACCACTCACACGCGCCACAAGTAGCACACCCACCCCAGCCCACCTGCAGCTGCTCTGCGTTCATGCCCACCGGCCGCTTCTTGTTGGTCTGGTACAGCGTCTGGAAGAACTGGCCCTGGCTGCGAGCCACCGCCACGTCATCCTCCCACTGCTCCTGCTCGCGCTCCGAGGCCTGCGCCGGGCAGGCAGGCAGGCAGGGCGGTAACACAACGGCAGCAGGATGGCAGCGGGCAGGGGGGGACGGGGCCGGGTGGAGCAGCCACGGCGGGAGAGCAGGGGCGGTGGAGGGGGTGAGTCGGGCAACCAGCGGCGTCGACCGCGACCCAGGCCAGGAGGCGGCTCGCCATGCATGCCAGGGCCTCCATTCCATGCCCATCCACACACAATCCCACCAGCCACCCACCACCCACACAAGACGCACCTCCCGCTCCTCCCGGCTCTTCCGCAGCTGCTCCTCAAACTCATCCGCCTCGCGGTTGATGTCTGCAGCAGGAGGGGCGGCAAGGGTGCAGGCGCCGCAAGTGGGCACCAGCCGCCTGGCCCGCAACAGGCATGGTGGCGGGAGCTGTATGGGGAAGGCACCCACACCCACTCCCTCGCTCCCTACACACACCTGGAGAGTGTGGTTCACAGCCACACTCTCCCTCCCGCAGTCCCCACCCGCACGCACCCGGCACGCCGGCGCTTCCCAGCGGGCCCCGCCCCCACCTGCCAGGGCTGAGTTGAAGGCCACCTCGGCCCTCAGGTTCTGCAGGTCTGCCAGCTTGTCCAGCTCCGCCTTGGCATCCTCCGCCTTGGCCCGCAGCCCCTCCGCCTCCTCCTCCACAAACTCATCCACCAGCAGGCGCAGGCATGGGTGGCGTGCGTCGTGGCTTGTGGCGGTGCGGAACTTTGCGATCGAAGCAGGGAGATGTGCACGATTCTGTTGGATGGGAACGGCATATTGCGACAGTCCCAACCACTCCAAAACCCGGCTCCGGCCGGCCACACGTTCGTCAAGGGAAGCAGCGAAACCTGCGCACCCGCTTCTTGCCAATCTCAAACTGCAGCTGCTTGATGAGCGAGTCCTGCAGCCCGCTGTTGCCTTCCGGCACCTCCCCCTCCTCGGGGTGCGGCTGCTGTGGCCCGCTGCCTGCCGCACGGCCGGCGACGAGGCGGCGACGTGAGGGCGGCCGGGGCGGCGCCGCCCAGGCGGCTGCTGGGGTCCGCCCGCTGCAGCTGGCGGCGCTGTGCGCGTGGCAGCGCGCCAGGTGGGCTGCTGTCAGCGCCTGCATCGGTGTGCAGACAGCGATTGAGTGTTGTGAAGTGCTGCACGGCTGCTCTGAGCCGGCTGAGAAGGTGCAGGCACTTGGGAGATTCCGCTGGATTTCGCACAAGGGTCCTGGTGCTAAAGGAAGGCAAAGCACCACCGGCCAGCTCAGCCGAAACCAAGACGCTTGATCGGGGCGCCTGCCGTCCCAGGCGATCGCACCATCGTTGGTCGGGCCCAATTGCCACGCCTGGAGCTCCCCATCAGCCATGGCGCTGCTCAGCGAGCCCATCTTTCGCGACAAGCTGGACAAGCTCAACACCTCGCAGCAGAGCATCGAGCAGACGGCCGCATGGTGCCTGTTCCACCGCGCAGACGCCCGCCGGGTTGCCGAGGTCTGGGAGGCCTACTTCAGCAAGGCCGACCAGCCCAAGCGGCTGGCGATGGTGTACCTGGCCAACGATATCGTGCAGAACGGGTGCGTCAGGGACGGCGCAGGGCTGCTGGGCAGGCGGGCGGCGGCGGCGGCAGGCGGCAGTCCACGGGCCGGTCCTGCTCTGCACTGCTGCCTGCGCCTGTGAGCCGCCTTGCCGCATGCCCGCTGCATGCCCCCAGCACCTGCGCCACCTGTGCCAGCCGCTCAGTCAGGCAGCCCTTGCACCCAGCAAGCGCCGCTCGTCTCATGCTGCCTGCCGCCCATCTGCCCCTCCCCGCTCTCTGCGGCCCTGCAGGCGCAAGCGCGGCACCGAGTTCCTGGCTGAGTTCTACAAGGTACTGCCGCGTGCGCTGCGCCACGTACTGGCCAAGGGGGACGACAAGACGCGGGCGGCGGTGAACAAGGTCATCCGCGTGTGGGATGAGCGCAAGGTGGGGCCGAGGCGGCGGCATGACCGACGGCTGGGGTCAGCAGGGTTTTGCTGGCTGGCCGTGAGCGGTCGCCCCGCAGCGGCACGCCTCTCTCGGCCTTTTGGCTAAGATCAAGTGTAGTATCTGTTCTGATAAGTTTAATCGCTTGTCTGTCGCTCATTGAGCGACATTTCGATTAACTTTATCTTTCTAGGGGCCTCGGTCAGCTCCAGCTTGCTGGGCTGCCTTGGCACGCTTTTATAGGGAAGCGCACCAACTCCCTAGGAGAGCACCCTCTCCCCCTTCACCCACCCACCTCCTCACCTCCCCCCACCCATCACAATCCTCCCTTACCTCCACCAACCAATCCTCACCCTGCCTCTGCTCCACCTCCTCACTTCTGTCGCGCCTGCAGGTGTTTGGCAGCACCGGCTCCAAGACCTTCCATGAGCTGGTGCATGGCGCCGAGATGGTCACCAGCCCGAGGGAAGCTCGCAGCGGGTCCCAGGGGCAGCCGCCCTCGGAGCAGCAGCAGCAGGCCGCGGCGGCGCTTGCCGGCCCCGCCCCGCTGGCAGCAGCCCTGCAGCAGGCCTCTGCCGCTGCGCAGCAGACCATGCAGCTGCATGGCGCGGTGGCGGCAGCCGTGCCGCTGGCCCTGGGGCCTGCAGCCGGGGTGCAGCAGGTGGCGGCAGCGCACAGCGCGGTGCAGGGGCTGTGCGCGGCCCTGCGGCAGGAGGTGGGCAGCCGGCAGGCGGCCGCGGGCCACCTGCGCCAGCTGCTGGCCGAGCAGGAGGGCGGGGCGGCGCAGGCGGCGGCCCAGCTGCAGCAGGCCTCGCAGCAGCTGGCGCAGCTGGACGCCAAGCTGGCGCAGGCGCAGGCCTCTGCCCAGGCAGCAGCCGGGATGCAGCAGCAGCAGCCAGCGCAGCAGCAGGCGGCGGCCCCCTGGGGTGGGGCCCCGCCCGCCGCGGCGCAGCCGATGCAGACGCAAGAGGGCGGCGAGGCGCCGGCGGCAGCTACCAGCGAGGAGGCGGCGCAGCTGGCGGCGGCGCTGGCTCGGGACCGAAACTCGGCGGAAGCTCTGCTGGCGGCTTTCATGGCGCTCCCGCAGGTGGGCAGCCTGGCTGGGCGGGGATGGACCAGCAGCTGCCTCACGCTTTCGCATTGCGCTGCCGGCAGCCCCGCAGCCCTCTCGCGCCCTGCCCCTGCTGGCGCCCTGCTGGGACGTGCGCCTCTCCACCCTCCGCCTGCCGCCTGCCGCTCGCCCGCTGCCCGCCCGTGTGCGCAGGACCAGCAGGAGGGGCTGGGTGCTGAGCTGGCGGGCTTTCTGCAGCCCGAGGCGGCGGTGGGGGCGGCGGCTGAGATGGAGGGCGGGGACGACCTGTATGATCCAGAAGACCTCTGACTGCTGCCCGCGCTGGGCCTGCTGCGTGCTCTGCCTGCTGTCGCCCACCCCCGCTTGCCTCGCCCCGCCTCGGCGTCATTGCTTCCCCTGGTAACATCACATCACAGCAGGATGTGGATGCAGGCGGCATGCCGCGAGTGAGGCAGGCGGGCAGGCGGGCAGGCAGGCAGGCAACGTGCATTGGAGATGGCGGGCAGGCAGGCAGGGAGGCAGGCGGGCAGGGTGGGCATGGGGGATGGTGGGCGTGCTCAGCAAAAGAGATCTGTCAACTGTGTCAGCGAAAGCCATGATAGTATCGGATCGTAAGGAGCAGGGTGGTGGGGTTCAAAAGGAGAAGGTGCAGTGGAAAGGGAAGGGAGCCAGTTTGGCAGTTCTGGCAGCCGGCAGCGGCACTCAGGGCGTGCCAGATTCAACCACCATGTCTGTTATCATCTGGTGCAGGCGCTTGTCGTGCAACACAATCCCGCCGCCGCCACGCTTGCGCTGCGGGATAGTGTTGTTGCAGTCACCCACCATCACCAGGTGCTGCTCCTTGCACACCGCCATCTTGGCGTGCTCGCTGCCTAGCGAGTAATCGGGCTTGCCGTCCGCTCTGCGCCCAGGCACTGTGAGCTGGGTGATGTTCATCACGGTGCTTGTGGAGACGCATCTGCGATTCTCTTCCTGTGGTGGAGCAAGGGTGGACATGGCGTTGCACAACTCAAGCGCACTGCACCACATGCACGTGAATGGCAACGGGGCATATGGCAGCACAGAACACCCACCCATGCACACGGGCACCCCTGTCCCGCCATCTCATCGCTGCCTGCACTTACGATGTTCCTGATGCAAGTTCGCACCAGCCAGCAGCCGCCGTAGTGCCCCGCAAGAGACTTGTAATAATCAGCGCCATCATCTTTCTCATCCATGCCGGACTTGGCATAGTGAGAAACACCAGCACTGCACATTGGTGTTCAGCCGGGCGCGATGTGGCACTCCAGTGCAGTACATTGCCCCACACCACGCAGGGAAGATTGGATTTCCACCTCCACTGCACCTGAGCTGCATGTCTCGGTAGTTGGCTGGCGACTGCGCGTTTTTGCGGAAGTCAAGTGCCGTGTGCTGGGGCCACGCATAGTACACCCTTGCCTGCAAAGATGGACACCACACAGGTGTGCATCACAGATGCAGCAACATCACACTCAGCCCTGTCTTTTCAGGGGCTGTGGAACTTTGTGAGTTCAGCTGCTCAGTGAGCAGCTCCTGCCACCACGTTACCAGCCGCACCTGCATGTGCTGCACCTGGTCCTGGATATCCTGCAATGCCTGCCGCGGAAACACCACCCACAGGAAGGCCTGTGCCTTCTGCTTTTGTTTTTCATCAAACGGTGGCAGGCCGATGCTTGGATCGAAGCCCAGGGGAGAGCAACTAGGGACAGGGCGGGGCCAATTAGGAGCGGAGTGCACCAGCCAGCCCACCGAGTCCTGGTTCCACATCACAACGCCCTTGGCGTGGCCAAAGGCCGAGTTGTCTGCATTGAATGAAAAGGTCGCACACGGCAGAAGCCTGGGTGCAGTTTGCTGTGGGTGCCAATGGTGGTCAGCCAGTTCAGCAGCTCACCGCTTTCGTCCGGCGGCTCGTTGTTGTACATCCAGCAGCCCTGGACATCAGGCAGCTTGACATGCTCCCGGACCCATGTGTTAATGTCGTCCCACTGGAGCAGCTCCTGCTCATGCAGCATGATTGAATCAGCAGCAAATGCACCCCATTGACTGGGCATTTTGTAGGCGAAAGCCCACCGTGCCTGGCCCGAGGGCGGCAGGTGGGATGCGTCGCCGCCACTGGGTGGCTTGGCAGCTGCCGCAGCAGCGCCCGCCCCAGCGCCGCCACCAGCTGCAGCCACCATGAACTGCTGCTGGTCGAATTTTCCAGACTCCAGGTCAATGTCCATGATGTCATCGCCCCCGCCGCTGGGCTGGTGGCACTTGTGGCGGCAGCAGAACCAGAGCAGGAGAACTGCAAGGAGGGCACGGCATGCCGGCCGCGTGACTGGAAGGCAGATGGACTTTCAGCAGCAAGCTCATCAATGAGTAGGTAGGCAGGCACGCGGGCAGGCGAGCAGGCGGGCAGCCGCATGCAGGCCTGCCATGCAGGCCTGGCAGGCAGGCACACGAGCAGGTAGCCATCAGGCAGCGCACCGCGGCACCCACCTGCCACGACTGCAACCCCCACGGAGCAGCCCACAATGATCCAGGTGGTGGTGCTGGTGCCTCCACCGTCGCTGTCACCGCTGCTGGGACAGAGGCGCCGCCAGAGCTGCTTGGGTCGGAGCTGGAGCCTGAACTGGCACTGCCGGCAGCCGGCGCCTCTTCAGGGCCAGCATCGATGTTGGGCTCTGGGCGGTTTGCCGTGCTCGTGTCGTCGGTGGTGCTTGTGGCATCGGTTGCAGGCTCATCACCGCAGCTGCCGGTCTTGTAGACCTCCAGCCGCATGGGGCAGGGGTGGTCGGAATTCAGGCAGCTGATGACAAACTTGCCAGGTGACAACGAGGGGCACTGGGAGTATAGTGGCGCGTCGATGCAGCCGGCATCAGAATAATACTCAGCCAGGGCATTTCCGTCTGCATCTAGGAGGGTCACCAGGAATTCGCTGGCCCCATCCGGCCCATCAGCATCCTGCAGGTCAGGCGGCAGTGGTGGCCGGGCGGGGCACCGGGGCGGCGGCTTGCATGCCACGGCAACTGGCGAGCACAACCCGTGCAGCCCGATTGAAACGGATGGCTTAGCTCACAAATGTGGAAGCCGCAAAGAAGAACTCCTCCAAATTGTCTCCAAGTGTCTTCTTCTTGGAATCCCCTGCACCAACACTCCCCTCCCACCCATCGTCGCCCGCCGACATGTCATCGCAGAGCGGATAGCCGCTCTGCGCCAAAGCGCGCCCCGACCTACACATGGCACATGGGCTTCAGTGAGCTGGTTGGTGCCCGAAAACCGATGGGGTGGCACGAGACAGCCAAATTGGTACTTGAGCATGGCGCCAGGGTTTATCATACCTCTCAATTGGTGCCGCTGCCGCGGACCAGAACATCACTGCGAGCAGCAGGGCCCTTGAAAATGCAGGAGAAGTGCGCTTCATGTCGGGTGTCGCTGGATGGCAGGAGGGCGGCAACAAAATGCAGCAGGCGGCCCTGCGTGTTTGTGGAGCACCTGCAAGTGAGCAATAATTGACTGATCTGCGATGACAGAGCGCGCACCATGCCAGGATCGGGCGCCTGGACAGGCAGGACGGTGACGTGCACACACCCTTGCGCGGCAGCGTGCATGCTCCAGCTATCCCTGAGAAGCTAAGTTGTGGTTTTGAAAGCTGAGAAGGGGGGCTAAATCTGCAGCGGCGGGGGTGGTGCTGCCGTCGTGGGGCCGCCGCCACGGCGCCGCCGCTGGGGCCGCCACTGGCACCTTGGTGCAAGGATTTGCCGCCAACTCTGGCGAACACCTTAGCCATGCCGTGGCGCTCTTGAACTCACTTGCAGTACGCGAATTAATCAATCATAGTGTCGCAGACCACAATGCATTGGTGGCGCCCACGTGGGCAGAGGAGCCGCAGCAGCCTGCGGGGCCTGACGCCCCGCCGCCGCACGCGCCGCCGCCCCCGCACACACAGCAGCAGGCGCGGGAGCCCCAACGGCAGTCCCAGAAGTGGAAAACAAAGGTCAATCATCATCATCCCAGCCAGCCAGCCGGTGGGCGGGCAGACGGCCTGGCGGCTCGTGGGCAGCGACGTGGTGGTGCAGGAGAAGCCCGAGGTGGGCACTGGGCTGCTCCCTTGCCAGCGAGCACCCCTGGCGCTACCCCCGCCACCCTCACCCTGCCTGCAGGCGGCGCTGCGCATCGAGGAGGAGGCCAGGCAGCACTTTGCCGCCCACCTGGGGCAGCACGGAGACCGCCAGCCCTGCTGCGGGACACCACCACCACCGCGCCACCACCACCACCCGCACGCCAGGCGTGGTCCAGGCACCAGGTGGCCCGGGCACCAGCATCTCAGTGAGGGTGCAGCGACGGAAAGCACTCTCCCAGGCCACCCAGCCTCCCCAACCCTAGGCCCACACCATCCTTTCCCGCCCACACCACACCTGGGCGGTGGCGGCGGTGCGCCAAGCAGCGTGCCACTGCAGGCGCGACAAAAGTGAGGAGCCAGAGGATTGGAGGGTTATTGGGTGTGAAGTGAAGGGGGTGAGGGAGGATTGTGATGCGGGGGAGGTGAGGAGGTTGGTGGGTGAAGGGGGAGAGGGTGCTCTCCTAGGGAGTTGGTGTGCTTCCCTATAAAAGCGTGCCAAGGCAGCCCAGCAAGCTGGAGCTAACCGAGGGCCCTAGAAAGATAAAGTTAAATCGAAATGTCGCTCAATGAGCGACAGACAAGCGATTAAACTTATCAGAACAGATACTACACTTGATCTTAGCCAAAAGGCCGAGAAAGGTATGCTTTTCGGGTGAAGGGTGGATTGGGCTGCCCCGGGGGAGGGCGGGTTGGGGACGCTCTTGATTATGGGGCCGCGGAGCGCGCATTTCATTTCATTTTTCATTTCTACTTCTTCTTTTCTATCTTTTCTTAGAGAGAGCGGTTAGAATTGCGGGGCGGATCTAGGTGAGGCAGGAAACCCAGTTTCAGGTGGCGTGAACACGTGGTGAAGACGTCTGCGTTTTCTCGCAATCTGTATGACATCATACTGGCTCTAGGGCATGGTGGCGCGTGCCGTCAGGTGTGCGGGGGGTGTCAGGGTCAGGTGTCGCCAGCAGATGGGGGTGTCAGGTGTCGCTGGGAGGTTTGAAGCAAATCAATCATCGTCCCAGCCAGTCGACGCCTCCTCCAGCAGGCTCCCAAGCTGGCCGGCCGCCTCCTTCGCCCGCCGCGCCGCAGGCTCAGCTCCAGGCTCTGCGCCATGCGGGTCCAGGCGTCCACGGCGCTCTCCAGGTGCTCCACTTGGTCGACAGCGCCGGGAGCGGTCAGCACATCCTCCAACGCGTCTGGGAGCTGCGTGAGCAGCAGGTGCCTGATGGCCAGCCCCCGCTGCTCGGCCGCCGCCTCCGCCGCCTGCTGGGCCTGCTGGGCGCCGCCCCCTGCTGCCGCCTCAGCCTGCTGCGCCTGCTGGGCACCGCCCCCTGCTGCCACCTCCGCCTCCTCGCCTGCTGCCTCCTCGCCTGCAATGTCGGCCTCCAGCAGGTCCAGGGCCAGCTGCACCAGCACCCCCTCATCCACACCCGCGGGGATGAGCTGCAGCCGCGCCGCCGCCGCCTGCGCATCCCGCAGCAGCCAGGTGGCGCTGCACGCAGGCGCAGCCGTCGCTGCCACGCTCCTGGTTGTCCCGCCTGCGGCCGCCGGGGCGGGGAGGTAGGGAGGGGAGGGAGAGGGGGGTGGGGCTGCGGCCCTGCTTGGCGGCGCTGGTAAGGCGTGCACCACCACCACCCGCACCACCCAGCGCCACCACCCAGCGCCAGCTCACCCGCGCGCCAAGCGCACGTTGTGGATGCACAGCACGTGGTCCACGCCGCCCTCCCCCGCCTCCAGCACGTCCGTGTGGGGGATGGGCCAGACGTGGTCCAGCTGGCCGAAGCACCAGTGCTCCAGCCCCACAGCCGCCGCCTCCGCGTCCAGCATCTGGCACAGCTCGGTGAGGGTGTGGCCGCGCAGCAGGTGCCGGGGCGGCGGCGGCGGCTGCAGCTGCGCCAGCATGCTGCAGCAGCTCGTCAGGCAGCGTGCCGATCACCGTCAGCATGCGCTGGTATGCGCTCATCTGGCAGCTGGCGAGCGCTGCTGGGACGGCACGCCCTCTTCCTCGTCGTCCGAGAGCACTCCTGCAGCCAGCGCTGCCGGCAGCGCCGCCGCCGCCCCGCCCTGCTCGACGGCGGCTGCGGGCGCCGCGTGCCGCCCCGGGCCCAGGAGGGACAGCAGGGCGGGGGCAGAAGCGTGGAAGCGCTCCCGTGCCTGTTGTTGCTGCTGCTGCGGCTGCGCTTGCTGCTGCGCCTGCGCCTGCTGCTGCGCCTGCGGCGCCTGTGCCTGCGCCTGTGCCTGCGCCTGCTGCGCCTTCGCCTGCCAGGCCAGGCCTGCAGGCGCCAGCAGCTGGTGCTGCTCCCGCACGAGCTGCTGCACGTGGCGCAGCTGCTCGGGCGCCGCATCTGGCAGCTGCAGGGTCGCCATGTGGCGGATGGAGACGGGGCTGGCGGTGAGGATGAAGTGGTGCGCCTCCGCACGCGCCTCGGTGGGGAAGAAGGCATATTTCTGCAGCAAGAAGGGGGCGTGGTTGTATTATGTGTGCTTGTGTTCATGTGTGTGCCCTATTGCAAGTTGGGCACTTACGACGGCGCGCTGGCGCATAGCCTTCATCCACCAGGGGTTCTTTTCTTTCAAGTTGGTCACCAACGTCACGCCCCAGAAAAGGCTGACCTGCCCATCCCTGTTGGTGTGGGGGCTGACCAGCTCTTGTGCAACCTGAGCGCCCGCCGCCTCCGCCACCTGCCGCCGGAACTGCTCCAGTTCCAGCATCGTGTGCTGCGGCCTCGCTGCCATCCAGCAGTCACACGGTCCGTTTGCTTGGGCGCTAAAGAGCGGCCGCGGGGCAGGCCCGAGGCAGGGAGTCGAGGAGGCTGGGTTTGGCGTCGGCTGGGACTGGGGCTGGGACGGTATGAGGGCCCGGAGGAGCGACCTTAGGACCTGTTTGGGCGCATCTGAGCCTTAAGAGGAGTGCGTGCTGTTCCACGTGTAAGTGGCTCATGCTGCTATAGCAGCTCGCTCTCTTATGACGATTATTTGCCGTGCGGTGTCTTGGAGGTCGAGGCAGAGCAAGCATGTGCAGGGAGGATGGAATGTGCTTATGAGCAAGCAAGTGTGGTATTTGTTTTCCCCGCACGTTCATGAAGTTGACAGGGACCAGCTGGGGTGCCGCGAGCGGTGCGCCCTGCGCCAGCGGCGGCGCTCCAAAAATGGGATGCTGGGGTGTCTGGCGGCCGTAGCTGCGCCTGCGGCCTGGCGGCTCGCGGGCAGCGACGTGGTGGTGCAGGAGAAGGCCTGAGGTGGGTGGCTTGGGCTGCTCCCCTGCCAGCAAGAACCGCCTGGCGCCACCCCCTCTCACCCCTGCCACCCTCAGCATGCATGAATCCGCCGCTGCGCAACAGAGCATCCACCAAGGCGCCCAGGCGCGGTGGCGGCAGCCGTGCCGCTGTGGCCGGGGACGCAGCAGGTGGGGCGGCGCACGGCGCGGTGCAGGGGCTGTGTGCGGCGCTGCGGCAGGAGGTGGGCAGCCGCCAGCGGACGCCTCCTTTACCTATACCACCTCTCAGATAACCAGTAAGTAATATCTGAGTTAGGACATCAGATCACCTCCACATGAAAAATCTCAAAGGCAAACACCCGGGCCGCCTCGGCCGCCGCCTCCAGGGCAGCGACCACCACCGCCAGGAGACCCCTGAAGACCCGGGCTGCGTCGTCCTCCGCCGTCACCGCCTCTGCCGCCGCCTCCGCCGCCGTTGCAGCCGCCTCGCAGGCGGCCGGCTGCCGCGACAGCAAGTCTCCAACAGACGGCAGCCCCTCCACGAGATGGCAGTCCTCCCGCTGGTACTGCTGCATCCTGAAGCACACCAGCATGATGACGCCCCAGGCCTTCTCCAGCGCACGCAGCGGCGCCTCCGCCGCCGCCGCCTGAGCCGCAATCACCGGCTGCGCTGCCCTGATGGAGCCGCGCACACGCTGCGCCAGGTCATAAGTCACCTGCAGCCGCCGCTCCACGCCCAGGGTGGATGCCCACCACAGCAGCCGCCCCACATAGTCGCCGCGGATGGGCTGGAGAGCGGCATGCCCGGCCGCGGCCTGCTGCTGCTGCTGCTGCTGCTCCGCTGCCTCCTCCTCCGCCCGCAGGCCTGCCACCTGCTGCTGCTGCTGCTCCTCGGCGTGCGGCTGCCAGCTGGGCGGCGGCGGCGGCAGCGCCTCCGCCCCCGCCTCCGCCGCCATGTATGGCTCCAGCAGCCGCAACACATAGCCGGCCACCCGCTGCTCGATCTCTGGGCGTGCTGCCAAGGGCACCCCCGCTGCCTCCACGTAGCGGCGCGTGCTCCGCGCCACCACCCACTCTGCAAGCCGCCTGTCGATGGTGAGCTGCTGCCCGTCTCGCCCAAGCGGCTGCCACAGCCGGCCGCCCCGCGGCGGTGAGCTGGGAAACCAGAGCCGCGGGTCGCCGGTGGCGACATACAGGCGGTAGAGCCAGGCGGTAGAGCCAGGCGACGAGTGGCGCCCAGTTGCCTGGGTGGGGGTGGGAGGGCGGGCGCCGCGAGAGGGATGAGCATGCGCCACGCCTGCGTCCGAGCTAAGGGCAGGGCAGGGCAAGGCAGGCGGGCGGCGCACCCGTTCCGCCCACCTGACAGGAGCATGCGCGCATACAGCTTGGCGTCGCCGATGCAGAAGGTCCACAGATCGCACGTCATGCTCTCCACCAGCTCGGGCAGCATCCACGGCTGCAGCTCGGCTGGGGCGCTGCCCAGCTCGCAGTCGGCGCGCGGGCAGCCCGGCAGGTCTGCTAGCGCGGGGTCCCGCCGCTGCTGCGGCGGCGGCGGCGGCGACGGCGGCTCCTGCTCCTGCCGCTCCTCCTGCCTCTGCCGCTGCCGCTGCCGCTGCCGCTGCCGCTGCTCCAGAACCTGCTGCCTCTGCCACACGTGGTGCTCGGCCGCCTCCGCCTCAATCTGCGCCACGCGCTGCACAAGGCGTGCATGGATGGAAGGGGGGTGCGGCACATGCATACGTCGGCAGATGCAAGCGCCTGCTTCCACGCCTTCCTCCACGCCGCTTTCCCCCCAAAGCCAGCCCCACGCCAGCCCGCCAGCCAGCCTCTCGCTGCCTACCCTGCGACGCAGAACCAGCAGCCGCACCAGGGGCGGGTGGCGCAGCGGCAGGTGCAGCAGCTCCTGGATCTCAGCCTCTCTGGCGGTGCGCAGGAAGTGGAGGGCGGCATTGGGGAGGCACAGAGGCACAGGTTCGGGATGAGGAGCGGCGGCGGGCCGCGGAGGCGGAGGCTGCTCACCAGCCTTCACCTGTTGTTGAGGGTGTCCCCATTGCGCCCGGCCCGGACGTAGGTGCGCCCCCAGTGTAGGAATATGGAAACCCCCAGCCACACGCTGCTGTGAGGTCGGGGGGACACCAGCAGCCTGCGTGGGGGTTTCCATTTATCCATTTGTCCAAACGTTGAGCTTGGTGGTAGCAGTGTTGCACAACAGGCAAGCCTCAACAGCCCAGCGACAGTTCTCAAATCCTTGAGAAGTGTGCCTTGTGGTTATGCTTGCATGGTTTGATCGAGTCAACCTCAGCGACTCAGAAACAACGGGCTGAGCACTCAACGCCATGTAACATCAACCAGAGAGGTGCAGCGACCTGCTCAATGGTGAAACAACACAGCGAACAATCCACCAGCCTCACGGCTGCGGCCCCACATGCTGCTGCCTCTCATCCGCTGCATCCCCGCCTGTTGCTTCCATGCCTGCTTCCGCTGCCCCTGCCGCCGCCCCGCCTGCCGGCCGCTGCTGCTGCTGCGCCCGCTGCTGCGCCTGCAGCAGGTCGGCCAGGCGCTGCACCTCTGCCTTGAGCTGCACGTACGTGCCCCTGTCCCAGCCGCAGCGCTGCAGCTCCTCGGCCTCCCACCGACCCACATGCCGCTCCAGCGCGCTCTCCCTGCACGCACCCCGCGGCGGCAGCAGGCGCTGAAGCCCCCTCCTTGCCTGGGATGCGAGCAGCACGGCACAGGCGCTGGCCCTGGCTGCGCACGGCTGGCACGCCTGGCTGTGCCTGGCTGGGCGGCGGCCTGGCCTGGCCGGCAGGCGCAGCGCCAGCCACCCCGGGGGGCCGGGGCTGGGCGTGCTGTAGTTCTGCTCTGCTGCTCACTCACCAGTTGAACTCCTTGCGGTAGACCATGAAATAGAAGTAGGCGGCCTGTGGGGGACACACAGGCAAGCAGGCAGGCAGGCATCAACAGACATGCAACGCGTGAGCTTTCTAGGCACCCACAGGCAGCAGGCCAGCACGCGACGGCAGGCGGGCGTGCAGCTGGCTGGGTTGTGGGTGGTGAGGGCTGGGCTGGGCTGGGCTGGGCTGGGCTGGGCTGGACTGGGCTGGGCGCTGGAAGCGCCGTCGCCCCCTGCCCCCTCCCCTCCCTGCCTTCAACCAAAGGCCCTCTCACCAGCGCCTGCGCCGAGGAGACCAGGAAGCAGACTGGCTCCATCACGTCCCACCTGCAGCGCGGGAGCGGGGGCAGGGAGGGTGGGCAGAGCGAGCGGTGCTGGATGAGCACCGGGAGGTGGCACGGCGCGGGAGGTGGCACTGCGCGTCCAGCTGTAGGCAGCGCGGGGCAGGCATACCGGCCACAGGCGGCGGCGCCGCGGCTGCAGCAGCTGCAGCGGCTACAGCGGCGGGCGGGCTGAGGAGGCACAGCGGGTGGGGCGCAGCGGGCGGCACTCACGACAGCTCGTAGAAGGTGAGGCGGAAGACGACAGCCCACAGGGCGACCTGCGAGGCCAGCCCGCTCCACATCAGCGTCTGCTGGCGCAGCCTGGCGCGCCGCCCCACTGCCGACTGCTGCCCCTCCAGCTGGCACAGCTCGCGCTCCGCCGCCGCCAGCCGCTGCCGGGTGGTCTGCGCGCAGCCTGGGAGCACCTGCGACCAGCCGGCCGCCGCGGAGCAGCAGGCAGCACAGTGGGGGGGCCAGGCGGGGTGGCTATGTGTCGCTCGGCAATTCCCCCGGGCCGAGCGCCACGCAGCCAGTGCGACAGCCGCTGGCGCTCAGAGGGTGCAATGGAGTTGGCCATTCTGGCGGCAAGAAGGTGCAGCCCAGCCAGCCGGGCACCAGGAAGGCGCAGGCGGCAGCCACCATCAGCGGCGCACCAGCGAGAGGGCCTCGGCCACCTCCCCGGGCCGCAGGATGACGGTGCCCGCCAGCGTCAGCACCATCCCAGAGCGCTCCAGCCTGCCCAGCACATCATCAGCTGCTGCCGTGGTCAGCCCTCTGCAGGGCGGGGGGGGGGCGAGCATAGCATCTGAGGTCGCAAAGGCAGGGAGGACGGGAGGGCGGGGGGCATGCAAGGCGGCCCCCCGCGGGCCGCACGCGGTGGCAGAGTTGCCGACCCTTGTCGCTCGCTGCCAGGGCTGGCCGACAAGCCACACCTTTGCCGCATGAAGTCCATCAGCTCCAATTGGGGAAGGGAGAAGGTGTCGTGGGTCATGGGCTGCAGCTCGTGCATCCAAAACTGCTGGCAGCGCAAGGCGTTCATAATCTCCGTTGGCTCTGTTGGTGCAGAGCCGCTGCTGAGCCACGACACGAGGTGGAGGGCTGCGGGGGAGTGTTTGCCACGGCCCCGACGGAGTATGCTGTTGAATTGGCGCAGCGCCATCGATCCCAGGGCGTCAATGTGCCAGAGACGGTAGGGAAGACCGCAGATGCACTGCCAAAGCCCCGATGATCAATCCGTGCAGTACATCCCCGCCGCAGTGTGGCCATCTCCAAGCCGCTGCCTGGCTGGCAGGCTGCGCTGGGCTGCAAGGCCGCTCATGTATCCGCCTAGTGCATCATCCTCTTACCAATCACAACCTGCAGCATCTGCTTTCAGCTGCGTGTCGTGACCAATCGCTCGCTCGGGCGGCGCCGCACATTCTTACTACTGAACCACTTAAGCGTCGCGGGACGTTCCCGCAGTGTATCTGTTCCCTGATGCACTGATGTGATGTAATCACATTTTCAGGGCATATCAACAGGCATAGTTGCAGTGGCGGGAGCCCACCGGCCGCGTCGCTGCTGGCGGCGAGGGCGGGCGGCACCACAGGCGCGAATGCAAGGGCGCGCCAATCGGCGCATCTAACCAGGCCCCGCTCTGCGGATTTCAGGAACTCGCCGGGCTGTTGGGCTCATCGTGTCCGAGGACAGCCAGCTCCATGCTGCGACCTGGACAGCGCCTCACGCCCTCGCCACTGCCTCCCACGAACACATTTCGAGTTCCTGGCGGGGAGTTGCAGCGTGACAGAAAGCGGCTGGGCCCACTGTGTGCGCGAGGAGACCGCCTTGCAGCGGGGGCTGAACTCGGCGCACAATGAGCGCGCCGGTGGCTGGGGGTCCGCCCTCAGGGGTATCATGTCATCCCACGGTGTACCAAAACACTGGGGCGAGCATACTGAAGGATGAGGTGGGTCTACTCGGGGCCATGTTGCAGCGGGCTGTGCACTGCACGCTGCCAGGCCACCAGCATTACTACAGTGGCTGTGGGGCGGGCCCAGGGGCGCTGCAAGGGCAGGGCACGGCGCCATCCCTCAGGGGCCAGGCTGCGCAACACGCGCGTGGGCGGGGTTTGGGGGCCTGGCTGGCTGCCCAGAGGGTCCCTGGTAACCCCAAGCCCCCGCAGTCTGGCCATCCCTGGGGCAGGGCCCACTTGCCCTGGCTGGGGAGCGGCAAGCCCTACGCAGCGCTCACCCTCGGGGCTTTGCCCAATGAGCAGTGGGGAGGGTCGATCCGGGCAATGTGGCGGCGGCAGGGCCATCGCCCTGCAGCGCAGGGCCGCCACCTGCCCGGCGCCGCCGCCCAAGCTTGAACAGGTCAACGCCGCGCGCTGCCCTCCCTCCTCTCCAACACGCGCCGCCTCGCTGCCCCCACACTCGCCCCCGCAGGACGTGTTGTTAGTGGAGCACCAGCGGCCATGGCCCGGGTGCGGCGGCGGCGGCGAGGAGGCGCGGTGCGGCGGCGGCGGCGGCGACGCCCCCTCCACCGGCTCCGCCCGCTGCTCCTGCTGCGGCGCAGACACTGCCGAGTACTCCCTCTTCGCCGTGTTTGACGGCCACAACGGCGCGGCGGCGGCGCGCCTGGTGGCCGAGCGGCTGGTGGGCATCCTGGAGGAGCGGCTGCCGCAGGGGGTGCCGCCGCCGGCCGCCAGCCCGACGTGGGTGCCCTGGCGGGAGGACATCCAGCTGGCGCTGGTGGAGACGATGGCGGAGCTCAACCGCCTCTTTGCGCTCAAGGGCATCCTGGCAGGGTGCACAGCCACGCTGGTGCTGCAGGTGCGGGGGCAGGGCAGGCCGCGTGCGGGGCCGCACCCGCCGCCCGCCGCGCCGCATGTCGCGCGCGATCGGGCACATAAGCCGTGGCGGGCGTGGGCGCGCGCGGGGGCAGCCGCGCCGCCGCCCCAGGCCCGCGGCGGCCTGCGGGCCCGCCAGCCCGCTCGCCTCCTCTGGCTGAGGCCCTGCCGCACGCCGCCCAGCCTCGAACCGCGTGTGTTGTGCGCCGCCGCCGCCGCCGCTGCGTGCCGCCCGCAGGTGGGCTGGCTGCTGACCTGCGCCAACCTGGGCGACTCCCGCGCCATCCTGGACACCGGCCTGGAGACGCTGCAGCTGACAGGTGCGCCGCGCAGGCGGCGGCGGCGAGGCGGGGGTGCAGCGCAGCAGGGGCGCCGCCGCGCGCTCTGCCGCAGCCAGCAGGCGCCTGCCGCGCCCCACGCGGGCGCGGCGAGGCGGCGTGGCTCGTCACGCCCCCAGGCGTGCCCGCGCCGGCTGCCCAGCTCCTGTGAAGCGCCGCCGCTGCTACCTGCCTGGCGCCAATCCACCCACCCTCCCGCCGCACCCACACACAAGCACCCACCCACCAACCCACCCGCCCTCCCTCGCCTGCAGTGGACCACCGCGTGGCCACGCACAAGGGCGAGCGGCGGCGCGTGGAGGCGATGGGCAACACCATCGCTCCCATCGACTTCACAGGCTCCGGTGGGTGGTGGGGGTGGTGGGGGTGGGGTGGGTGTGGGGTGCCTGCCTGCCGGCTGCGCCCCAGCTCCCAGCTTCCTGCGCCTGCCTGCAGCGCCTGCCTGCCTGCAGCGCCTGGGCCGGCTGGCCTGCTCTGCCGGGGCTGCTGCGCGCGTTAGGCCAGAGGGGGCGGCTCTGCCGGGCAGCTGGCGGGCGCCCTCGCAGCCACCCTCTCCCCCGCCCGCCCTGACCTGCTGCCCCCGCTCCTCCCCTGTTCTCTCCTCGCCCACCATGCTGCCTCTGCGCAGGCCCCGCCACGCGCGTGGACAACGGTGTGGGCCCGCTGCGCATCTGGCCGGGAGGCCTGTGCCTGTCTCGGGCGGTGGGCGACTTTGATGTGGGGGACTCGGTCATCCCCTTCCCACACATCATGCAGGTGCGGGGGCGGGTGGCAGGCAGCATGGGCAGGCGGTGGCGGCATGGGGAGGCGGCGGCAGCAGCAGTGGAGGCAGCCAAAGTGGCGTGTGTGCAGGGGCAGCACGGGGGACGGCGGGAGGCAGCAGCTGTGCCCGCAGCAGCTGCTGCTTGCCCTGCCCGCCCCGCCGCCACGTGCCTGCCTCGCGGCCCGCGCCTCCCTCACCCTCCGCACCCCGCCGTCTCCCTGCCCTCGCCCCCGCGCTGCCCCCCAACGCAGGTGGTGGTGCCCCCCACGGGCGCGCGCCTGCTGGTGGCCAGCGACGGCGTGTGGGATGCGTATGAGAAGATGAGCCGCATCGGGTCCATGCTGCGCAGCTGGAGCCTGGACCTGTGCCCGCAGCGGCTCATACAGGTGCGGCAGCTTCCATCCCGCCACTGCCTGCTCCCGTGTGCGCCTGCTTTCGCATTTCAAACGCAAGGGCGGGCGGCCTGGCGCGCGGCGGCGGCGGCTCCGGCGGCGGCTGGCTCTCGCCTGAGCTGGCCATGCCTGCACTTGCTCACCCCTGCCAATCCCGCCGTGTGCCGCAGTCAATTGTGCGCGCGTATGGGGGCCTGCGGGACGATACCTCCCTGGTGGTGGCAGACATCCTGCCCCCAGGCAAGACCTTCCCAGAGGCGGTGCAGGCGGCGCAGGCACGCGCCAAGCTGTCCGGCGTGTCCATGAGCGCCGCCGCCGCCTGCACC
>NW_005435081.1:1013725-1025988 GCF_000147415.1 Chlorella variabilis | reverse complement strand
TCCGTCCCCGCCGCCGCTGACGCCGGCCGCCGCCAACCCCCTCAAGCTGGAGGTGGTTGCGGATGTGGATGTGGCGGCGGTGATGGGGCTGATGCCTGAGGAGACGCCGCCGCCGCCTGGCTGGTACGACGAGTACGTGGGCGAGCAGCTGTTTGCGCTGGCGGTGAGTTGCTGCTGCCGCCGCTGCCGCCCCCGGCCCGCGCCTGGCGTGCTTGGGGAGGCTGGCAGCCCGGGCGCGGCCGCAGCGAGCGTGCAGGCCGGCTGGAGCGGCGGTGCGCGGGCAGCGCTGCCTATGCCTGTGCGCCCCGCCTACCGCCCGCCAGCCAGGCAGGCCGGCAGGCAGCCCTGCCCCGTGCCTGCTGGCACGCGTGCGTCGTCGCTGACGTGCGCTGCTGACTTGGCGCCCTTCCTGCCGCCACGCGTGCAGGCGGAGGCGATGGAGTGCTGGAGGGAGGCCAATGAGCGGCGCACGGGGCGCCGCCCCTCCACGCCGCAGCTGGAGGCCACCGTACGGGTGGCGCGGGTGGCGCGCATGTCCCAGCAGGGCGGTGAGGGGCCCCGCCAGCCTGCCCGCCTGCCTGCCTGCCCGCCTGCCTGCGCCTGGCGTGGATCCACGATGGGCTTGTGGCGGGCCGCGGGAGGCAGCCGCGGCCGCCTGTGCCGCTGCTGTGGCTGCCGGCTGGCCGGCCAAGCGTGCCGCTAGCTGGCGGCGTGGCTGGCGCTGCGGTCAGCAGTAAGCGCTCAGCGCCGCGCCGCCCACCGGTCCTGCGCGCCTGCCCTGCGCCTGCCTGGCCGCTGCAGGCGGGTCGGAGGGTCTGGAGAGCGAGGGGTCTTGGGGCGGCGGCGGCCTGACGCGCCACGCCTCTGTCTTCTTCCACCAGGCGGTGGCAGAGGGGGGGGACTATGCGGACAAGTTTGGGCACTACCAGTGAGTGTGGTGTAAGCTGCTGTATTGCTGTACTGAGGGTGTACTGTGCTAGTGGTATACTGAGAGTTACTTTGCTGAGTGTACTGCCGGAGGCTGCGCCTCTGGGGTGGCGCCGGGGCCGGGCTGCACCTGAGCGGCAGCAGCAGCGAGTTTCGCGCTCGCCTCGCTGCCGTCGCCACCTCACCGCCCGCCTCCGCCTGCCCGCGCTGCCGCAGGGGCTTCGAGCCCGGCTCCATCGGCTCGGACAGCCCCGGCAGCAGCCTGCACAGCGCGCGGGCGGGCAGCGAGGGCAGCGTGCGCGCCGGCGGCTACCGCTACGCCGACGCCAGCGTGCGGGCAGGCAGCCGCTACACCGACGCCAGCATGCGGGCGGGCTTGCGATCTGACGCCAGCGTGCGGGCTGGAGGGGCGTACTACGCGGCAGCTGCCCACGGCAACGGCGGTGCCGCCCTGGGCCCCGACGAGCGCCTGCCCAGCTTCCGGCCAGACCCCTCCATTCGCAGCGGCGCCGACGCCCTGCGCATACTCAGCGACAGCGCCGGCTCCGCCGCCGGCGCGCCGCGGCCGCTGGCCGACGCGGCGGCGGCGGTCGACGTCAGCGGCGGCCGGCGGCAGCGCGGCGCGCCTCCCAGCCCCTTTGCCGGCTCGGCGGCGGCGGCGGCGCTGGCGCCAGCGCCGGCCGGCAGCGGCGAGGGCGTGCCAAAAAACGGGGGCGCGGCACCGGGGGACGACAAGTGCGCTTCGGCTAGCTCAGCCTCAGCGCCCATCCCGGTGCCGCGCAGCGTCACCTTTGGAGCGGTCAACGTGATGGGCGGCGGCGGCGGCGGCGGCGGCGGCGGCAAGGCGGGCCCCAGCAAGGCCGGCGCCGCCCAGCTGGAGGACTCGCCCATGGGCTTCAGCAGCGGCTCCCTGCAGCAGGCGGCCGGCAGCGGCGGTCCCATGGACACGATACTCGAGGGCTGACCCAGCCTCTCCAGCTGCCACTCAAGAGAAACCGAATCGAGGGGACTGGAGCCGCGAGCGCCCCCTTTCCCTGTCCACGTTTTGTAGAGCACCCACCCGCCCTCACCGCACACCTGGCCCCACCCCTCTCAAGACCACTCCTGTCCCCTCCCGCCCTCCCCCTCGCACTGCACAGCAACCAGCACCGCCCCGTTTGACCTCTCCTTCCTGTCCAACCCTCCCCATCCCGCTAGCACATGCCGCGGCATGCGGCGCCGCGTGGCTGGCGGGCAGAGCAGAACGCGATGCGCACCTGCCTGGCACACCGACCGTACCGCCCGCTGTACCACCCCGCGCCCTCCCGACCCGCGCCGGGCGCACCTGGCTAGCATACGCACTGCAGACTGTGCAATAACAACTGCGCCCGCCGCGAGGGGCGCCCTTCTGTACCCTGCCTCTCCCTCTTGTGCCTCCCTGCTATTTCTTCCCCTCCTTTCCTCATCAGCTGAGACTGTGGGCCCTCCTTTGCAGTTGAGCACTCCTTTTTCCCCGCATCTAGTCTGCTTTTTCTCCCGCTTCCAGCGACATATCTTCACTCATCGAGAGTGTCTTCTTCTTGTGTGTATTTGTGTAGCCGCTCGTGGGCTGTCGCATCCCACCAGCGGCGTGGGCCGCCCCACCCGCCGCCCGCTAGTGTTGGCTTGCCTGCTGCTCTTGTTTTGATTGTGATGTGTAAAACGAGCAGCCGACAGGCAAGGCAGGCAGGGTTGCAGGTCCGTGAGGTGCCAGGGCGGTGTCGCAAGCGCAGCCTGCGGTGCGTGGGCGGCTGCTGAGCGGCTGGCAGTGCCCTATGCCTCTGGCAGTGCCCTATGCATCCTCAAAGCAGTGCCAGCTTCTAAGGTGATGCACACCAGATTCCCGAGGATGGGCTAGCGCAAGGGCCATCCCAGAAGAGGTGTGCTTGGGGGGGATGTCGCCCCGCAAGGTGCCGCCGCCCGCCATTCAGGCGGAGCCATGCTCCCCAGCCTGCAACCCCAACACCATCCCTGGGGTGAGATCGCTGGTTGGCGGTTCCTGGACCAGCTGCAGAGCGGGGAGGTGCCAACGATTCAAGGAGGAGGGCGTCAGGAGGAGAGGTGTTGGGCGCCGACCCAATTGCTGAAAGTCAGGGTTGGGAGGATCGGTAGCGGGGATCGTGAGAAAGGCGATTGAAACCGGGCGCAAATGAGGATCTGCAGTATGAAAGCCCGCGAGCTGTCCTGCTGTGTGCTGCGGCTGTCAGCGCCTCCGCATATCACCCCGCCCCTCCCCCGCCTCCCCACTGCTTCTTCCGACTCCCAGTTGGTTGCCGTGCCAGGACGCACGTGTGCAGCCAGTCACAGTCCAGCAGAACACACTCTCCCACCGGTGGTTGGTCGCCATCTTAGGACAGACAGCCAGGTGTAGTCCGCCGCGCCGCTGCCTGCGGCCTAGCACTGCATGTAGCTGCTAATTCTGCGGCGAGGGCGGGGCGAGCCGGGCGGTGGGGGCCGCCGCAAGTGTGACCACCAGCCAACTGCCAGTCATGGAGGGGTGCTGCCAGGCCCCCCGCAGCCTCCCTGGCAGCGTACATCGCTTCTCCATGTCTATTTGGGCGATTGGCAGCGGCGGCGCCGCCCAAAACAGCTGCTTAACCCCCACCTGTCCGCCGCCTGCCGCTGCTTGCAGAATGAAGACAGCAGCGTCAGTGCTCCTGGCACTCGCTTGCTGCGCCCAGGTTGCTTCTGCAGCCCGTCTGTTCGGCAGCAGGGAGGAGTTCCGGGCGGAGCAGTCTGCTGGCAGGAGCTTTGCGCAGACCGGCCGCAGCCTGAGCGGTGAGTCACAGACCCAACAGCTGGGCCGCGCGGCTGCGCTGCCCAGCTCGCCACCCTGGTTGCCGACCTTTCCAGCTTGCTGTGGCAGCAAGCGTGGCTGGCGCGGCCCAGGGTTGCTGGCCGACCCCGCGTGCAGCAGCGACCAACAGCTGAGCCCTGTTGCTGCAGCCTACGGCGCCTATGGATCGGCTATTCCTCAGTCTTACGGTGCCTACGGACGCCGCCTGGCGAGCCTGGGTGAGAGAGCCGCCTGACCAGGATGGGATTGTCGCACCCCGCCGCCGCCCCAGCTGTCTGTCTCCCCTGAGCCCTGACCTGCTCCTCTGCCCATGCCCACCTCCGCCTGCAGGCAACATGCGTGGGCTCCAGGCGTATGGTGCCTATGGCTCTGCCCTGCCCCAGTCCTACGGCGCCTACGGCCGCCGCCTTGCCGGCTTCTCCCGCCAGCTCTTCGCGTATGGCGCCTACGGCTCCGCCTTCCCCCAGTCCTATGGTGCCTACGGCCGCCGCCTGGCCAGCTTCGAGTCCCGCAACCTCCTGGCCTATGGCGCTTACGGCTCGGCCTTCCCTCAGTCCTATGGCGCCTACGGCCTGCGCCGCCTCTCCGGCTTTGCCGCCAGCCGCAACCTCCTCGCCTATGGCGCTTACGGCTCCGCCTTCCCCCAGTCCTACGGCGCCTATGGCCTGCGCCGCCTGGCCAGCTTCGTCCCCCGCAATCTCCTCGCCTATGGCGCTTACGGCTCCGCGTTCCCACAGTCCTACGGCGCATACGGCCGCCGCCTATCCAGCTTCAGCGCCACCCGCAACCTCCTTGCTTACGGCGCATACGGCTCGGCGTTCCCCCAGTCCTATGGCGCATACGGCCGCCGCCTGACCTTCTGGGCGGCACCTCGTCAGCTGCAGTCTTACGGTGCCTACGGCTCGGCCCTGCCCCAGTCCTACGGCGCATACGGCCTGCGGCGGCTGAGCAGCTGGGCGGCACGCCACCTCAGCGCCTATGGTGCCTACGGCCAAAGTGAGTGGCGGCGGCTTGCTGGCCTCAGGCTGCCCCTGTGCTGCACTGCTCTGGGCTGCCTGCCCTTTTTGGCTGCCCCCTTGGAACGCCAGCCCTCATCCCGCATTGCTAGCCAGCCCGCATGTGATGGTTCTGATGTGTGCGCTGTCCCCCCCTCCCCCGCTGCCCGTAGGCTTCGGCGCTTACGGCGCATACGGCGTGTAAACTTCGACCCAGCCAGTGAGCCCTTGGAGCCTGGTGCACGGCGGGCGCAGGGAGAGGGTGGGCCCTGGCTGCGCCGGGCGCTGCCCGTTGTAGACCACCACAACACCAGTCCCTCTGTCTTGAGCTTTATTAACTCGCAGATTTACCTCCCTTTATGCACCTCCTATCCCTCCTGTGTCCTCGCTTGCATGCTTTCTTGTGTCGGTAGAAGCAGCCAAAACACCCACTTGCAACAAAGTGTCGTTGAACGCACTCCTTTCCCTCACCCACTCAGCAGCGGCCCCTCAGCCCCCTTAGAAACACCCGTCTCAGGTGCTGCCCTTCCAGCGCTGCCCCCTGCCGTGCGCCAGTAAATCTGCCCCTCTCCCTTTTGCTCAGTTGTTTGCTTGGTCGTTGCCTCTCTTCGCGGCTTTCTTCCTCCCTCTTGCACAGGGGCTGTCCCGCCAATTTGCTTTGCCCCTACCAATAGCCCTGGATCCACCGTCGCAGGCTGCTGCCATGTTGTCCGCGGCTCTGGCCAGTGCCCCCGTATCCCTCGCCGCCACTCATTTGGCGGCAGGGCGGGTCCCTATCCAGCTGCTGGCGGCGGCCAAAGGGCACTTCGGCGGCAGCCTGCCCCAGCGCTGTTGGCCTGCTCTTGCGATTGCTTGGGCTAGGTATTGATTCAATTGGTCGTGTTTATTCGTGATGGTGGTGTAACGGTTGGACATGGTCTCTTCCAGTGCCGAGGCAGGCTAATACGCGGTCGTGCTGGCAGCTGGGTGGGCGCTGAGTGGTGACGGGGCGGGCGGGGATGCGGGATGACTGGCTGCTGCAGCACTTCTGTCCCCTTGGCCAATTTGGCTAGCATTCAGTGACTGCTCTTGCTGCTTGGGAAGGGAGTGGGGTGTTGCCTGCCACCGCCCGATCAACCTGCACACACCCTCCGGCACAAGGGATCACCGAGGGCAGGCAGTCAGGCGCGATGGGCAGTCCACGCGCTGCTCACGAACCCCAGCCCTCGGAGCTGAACACCTCTAGCGGCAGCCTCACTTTTATGGAGGTGCGGGTGCTGCGCTTGCTTCCTGGATGCCTGCCAGTAGCACCCGAGCCGCCCAGGTGCAGCCGAGGCCGCGCGCAGCACCCCGCCGCTGCGGGCGGGGCGCCGCGCTTGGTCGCCTGCAGGTCAACAGGGCGCGCTGCCTACCGTCCCTTGCGCCGCAGGTGGGCAAGGACAAGCTGACGGTGCGCTACAACGGCCCCGCACAGCACGACAACGACGTCGGCTCCATCCAGGCGGGTGCCGCCTCATGCCGCCGCCCCGCCTCTGCCGCCACCGCCGCGCCTTCCTGCGTGCCCACGTGCAGCCCTGCGCCTGCCCAGCTGCGACCTGCGCGCCGCGCCCGTGTGCCAGCCAGCCCGCGGGGCCGCGCCGGCGCAGCCGCGCAACCCGTCCCTCACCCTCCCCTGCCCTGCGGCCTCTCCCTCTCCTCTCCCGTCCCGCAGTCAAACCACCCTGTGCCGCGCCGCTGCCTGGTGTATTACTTTGAGGTGGCGGTGAAGGAGGCGTCTGGTGGCTCCATCACCCTCGGCTTCTCAGACCGCAACTTCAAGCAGGGGAGGCACCCGGGGTGAGGGGCGCAGGCGCAGGCGCAGGCCACATGCCCGCCCGCCTGGGCTGGGTTGGCTGCCCGCCGGCAAGCGCTGCGGTCCTCCCTCTTGCGCCGCGCCGCCGGCTCCGCCAGCCGGCCCGCCCACCAACACAGCCAGGCTGGACCCTGTGTGTGTGTGTGTGTGCAGGTACGAACCAAACAGCTATGGCTACCGCGGGGACACGGGGCGCAAGCACCACAGCAGCCTGCCTGTACGGGGCGAGGAGTACGGGCCCGCCTTTGGGTGCGCTGCTGCCGCTGCTGCCTGCACAAGCGTGCTCCCCGCTGGTAGGCCCGCATGGGGCACAGTGGTGCCGCCTTGCCCTGCCTGCCTGCCTGGTGCCGCCCTGTGCTGTGCTGTGTGTGCGTCGTGGGTCGGCTGCCGCTGCGCTCGCCTGCCACCGCCCTCAGCCATGGCTTCGCGTGTGGCCTTGGCCGGTGCAGGCCTGGCGATGTGGTGGGAGCTGGCATCCACCTATCCAAGCACGAGATATTCTTCACGTGAGGGGCAGCGCCCCGCCCCGCCTGCTCCCCTGCCCTCCCTGCCAGCCAGCCACCCGGCCAGCCATGGCAGCAGCAGCCGGGGGGAGCCCCTGCGCCTGCTGCCCCGCGCCCTCACGCCACCCTGCGCGCCGCGCGCGGCTGCCGCGCCTGCGCCCCTGCCTGCAGCAAGAATGGACAGCACCTGGGCACCGCCTTTCGCAACGTGACGGGGCACCCGCTGTTCCCCACCATTGGGCTGCACAGGTGGGGGTGGTGGGGTGGGTGGGTGGCTGGGAGGGTGGAGAGCAGAGCAGGCACAGCGGCTGGCAGCAGCCGCCTTAAGGGCCTGGCAGCAGCCCGGCGTCGAACGAGGCACCCACGTCGGCCGCCGACGCGTGCCCTGCGCCCAGCCCAGGATGCCGCCGCGCCTGCCGCTCGTCCCCCACCTGCGCGGCCCCTGCCTGCCCCCCTGCCTGCCTGCCCGCCTGCCTGCGCAGCCAGGGCGCCAGCGTGGAGTTCAACTTTGGGCGGCAGCCCTTCCAGTTTGACGCGCGGGCACTGGTAGCGGCGGAGCAGCGCCAGCTGGCGGATGCGCTGGACAGGTGGGGGCTTCCTGCTTGGGTGGAGGCATCCTTGGGTAGAGGCATCCTTGGATGGAGCAAGCCTGCGCGCCCGTGGTTGGGGCCCCTGCCTGGAGCGCGGTGCCTGGGCGCCACCCGCCTGCGCCAGCTCCCGATGCCCTCGCCGCTCCCAGCCTCTGTGCCGCCACACACGGCGCCATACCGGCCCGCCAACCCTCCCCTGTGCCCTCCCCTGCCCCCACCCCGAGCCCCCGCAGCACCTGCGTGTCTGCGGGCGAGGTGCACCAGATGGTGCGGGGCTACCTGCTGCACTACGGCTATGCGAAGTCGCTCGCCGCCTTTGATGTGGCGGCGGGCATGGTGGGGGCGCAGGCGGCAGAGGCAGAGGCAGCGGCGCAGGCAGGGACGGTCGGCACGGCGGCGCCACCGGCGCCTCAGCACCAGCAGCAGCAGAGCGGGTGAGGGGCCCACAGCAGCGGCAGCTGGCAGGCTGTGGGGGCTGTACTGGGGCTGGGGCGAGCTGGAGCCTTGCCTGCCTGCGGGCCGCCACGCATGCTGCACCGCAACCTGTGGCAGCGCCTGTCCCTTCCGCCTGCCTGCTTGGCCGCTCGCCCCTGCTGAGCTGACGTGCGGCACTGCCTGGCTGCATGCCCATGTGTGCCTGCCCCAGCAGGGCTGGAGAGGCCGAGGGCGGCGGGCCTGACGGCGGCGGAGCGACGGGCCTGGCGGTCAACGGGGGCGACGGCGGCGGCGGCGCCGCGCAGCTGCTGTCCCTGCGCTGCCAGCTGCGCCAGCTGCTGATGGCTGGAGACACCGCCGCCGCGCAGCAGCTGCTGCAGCAGCAGGCGCCGGGGCTGCTGGCGGCGGCGCCCGGCGGTACCGGCGGTACCGGCGGCAGCTTCGAGCTGCAGTTCCACCTGGCCTGCCAGCAGTACATCGAGCTCATCAGGCAAGCAAGCGGGCCGCCGCCGCCTGCACCGCGCGCGTGCCTTCCTGCTGCCCCGCCGCCCTGCCTGCGCCTGCGCTGCTTTGCACGCCGCCGGCCCGCCGCGGCCGCGCCTCACCTCACCCGCTGCCGCTGGGTGTGTGCTCCCGCTGCCGGCGCCGCGTCGGGCGCAGGCGGGGCGACATTCCGGCAGCGCTGGCGTACGCCGAGGGGACGCTGTCTGGTCTGCGCGGCGCGTCTGCCGAGCACGATGCGGTGCTGAGGGACGTGGTGGCCCTCATCGCCTACCAGCAGCCCGAGCAGGTGGGCGGGGGCTCCCTGCGGCGCGCGCGGGCTGCTGGCTGCTGGGCCCGCCGGGCGGCTGGCTGCTGTGGTGCGCGCCTGCCCCGCTGCGCGTGCTTTGCGCGCTCGCGGTTTTCTGCAAAACAACACACACAAAAACCTACACCACCGTATCGCGCACCCCACCGCCCCCGCCCCCCACAGTCCCCGCTGGCGGAGCTGCTGTCGCCCGCGCGCCGCGAGGCGGCCGCCGACATCGTCAACGCCGCCGTGCTGAGGTGGCAGGCGGCGCCGGGGGCGCCCGAGCCGCAGGTGTGGCGCAGGAGCCGCCGAGCGGCGGGGTGTAGGGGTTGGCGGCGCCCGCTGCATGCCTGCTGCCTCACGCGCCAGCCCCGGCTCGGGGGCGGCTGGCTGTGTGTGATGGCGTTTGCGCTGCTGCTGCTGGCGCTGCGTGCAGGCGGCGCTGGAGGCGGTGCTGCAGCAGCTGACGGCGGTGCAGGTGGGCTTGCTGTTTGCTGTGCTTCCCAGCTTTGTGCTGCCTGCCGCATCTGCCATCCACCACCGCCTGACCAGCCTCGCACCCCGCCCGCCACAGCTGATCCCGCACCCACCCCTGCACCCGCCGCAGCGCGAGCTGCATGAGCTGGCGGGCGGCCACGGCCCCGAGTTTGACCTGCAGGAGCACCTGCCGCAGCCGGCGGGCCTGGCGCAGCATGCGGCGGCCTCGCAGCAGCAGCGGCGGCGGCGGCAGGAGCAGCCCGGGGAGCAGGGGGAGGCGGGCGGCGGTGCAACCCAGGAGCCGGTGCCCATGGCGGAGTGATGGGCTGTGCATGCATGCAGGGAAATGTATATGTAGGGAATGCATGTAGGGAACGCATCTGGGTGTACAACTGTGCTGCCTGCATGTGACACACAACATGAATAGGACGGCAAAATGCAGCACCCCTGGGCCGCCTCCCGGAACTGGGCAGGGAGCGAGTTGGCGAGACTGCTCGTGGGTCCGGCGCTTGGGGACGGGGGCCCACGCCTGCTCACCCTCGGAGGCGGCGGGACGGGGGAGAGGCATATGTACCGCACTGCGGCAAGTGTTGCTTCTGCTGAGGTCAGCAAGGGGAATACGTTGAGGAAGCCCTGGGGCGGGGGTTTGAACGCCTGGGGAGGCGAGCACCGATTATTTAGGGTTGAAGAGCTGTGGAGTGGTCAGCCCTGGCGTGGCAGGGGGAACAAAAGGCCTGGGCAGGGGTGCGTGGCGAAAGATGGAGCGCCGCCGCCCTAGTCCGTACCGGCGCTGCCAGCTTGACGTTTATGGGGCGCAATGCATAGGCCTCATTCTTGACCGGTTCCAAGCGTCCAGCCTCAGTTCCAGCGAGCAGGGCCTGTGCAAGGCGACTCCCGCCAAAACCCCGATCTGATCAGGCCTCCTCAGGAGAGTCCTTGGGACTGCAGAAGGGCGCCCCAGGGGCAGCACAGGTTGCGATGCAGCCTGGGTAATGGCAGCTGGGTGGCCACGCGCCCTGCACGGCCGAGAGACAGGGTCTCAGCGGCTGGCTTGCCAGGTGCCTGAGCCCAACGCTGGCGTGCTCATTCTCGAGGAATCGGTGAGCCCGAGAGGGATGGAGAGGGTGTGCGCTGTTACCAGGCCTGCCGCCGCCCTCCGCCTTCCGCCTGTCGCCACACTCCCACGTCGGCCCTGCCCCGCCACACGCAGGCGGCCTCGCTGCCTGGGGGCATCCTGAGTTACGTGCAGGGCCCGCTGCACTACCTGGACCTCGGCGGCATCCAGCGCTGCAGCCTGGCCGACTTTGGTGAGCAAGCCGTGCCCGCAAGCCTGCCCGCACGCGCGCGCCCCCATCTCCTGCCTGCTCCGCCCCGGCCCAGCTCCTCCTTGGGACCCCCCTGCCGCCCTGCAGCCCAGCCCTGCCGCTGCGCCGCGCCGCCTGCCGCCCGCCCACCCGCCTGGTGACCCGCAGGCGGCGCCCCCGAGCTGCTGGCGGGCATCACCAAGCTGTATGCCAGCCACAGCGGGCTGCGCAGCGTGGAGGGGCTGGGCCGCCTGCCTGCCGTGCGCTGGCTCTACCTGGACCACAATCGGCTGCCAGAGGCAGAGCTGCTGCGCCTGCCGGGTGAGGAGCCTGCCGGGCTGGGATGGGCTGCCACGGGAGCCTGCAGCTGGGCGGCGCGCCAGGTGCTGGGCAGCCGCCCGGCAGCGCTCCAGGGCACAGCCGGCGGGGGGCAGCAGGCCGCGCAGCAGTTGGAGTCAGCCCCCCCAGGTGGCGTGGGGCGGTGCTGACCAGCGCCTCCCTCCCTCCCGGGGCCCCGGCCGCCGCCGTGTGCTGCAGGGGTGCTGGCGGGGGTGAGGCTGGAGGCGCTGGATGTGTCTGGCAACCCGGGGTGCACCCCAGAGGTGGAGCGCCGCCTGCTGGCCAGCGGCCTGCTGGCACAGGCAGAGTTCTTCAACGGCCGCCGCGCGCCGGCCCGCGCGGGGCAGTGACGGGCGTGGGCCAGGCCTGAGCGCCGACAGCTGCACGCTTCGGCTGTCATGAGGACACAGCTGCACGCAGATGGATGCTGGCAAATGTTCTGAAGGGCGGTGCAGCTGAGTGGCGGTATCACAGCAAGTTACACAGGGCGGCACATGTTTTCAGTGCTGCGCTGTATGCACAAGCGACGGCTGTACCATGCGATGGGAACAAAGCAGGCTGACAGATGGATGAAAGGCAAGACACCTGGAAAAAACAAAATGGCATGCAGTTGATGTGCACAGAAATGGTGGGGGGGAGCAATCGGGAGTGATCGTGGGTGTTGTCTTGGTTGGAGTTTGGTCCCTGACGCCCCTGCCACTCGGGCGCGCTGCACGTGTTTCTGTGTGGGTGCGGTCCCTGGGAGCCCCCGCTCGCGCCCAAACCCCGCCCTCAGTTGTGGCTGCCGAGCAGCTTGCGCCGGTTGGTCCCATCTGTCTGTGGAGCGGTCTCACTTGGTCAGGTGCCTGCAGCAGCAGAGCCGCCATGCTGCCAGTCAGCGCCGGGGGGGTCTCTGCCCCCAGCCGGCCGGCCAGCCAGCCGCCACTCCCCTCCACCACCACTCCCCGCCACCGCACCTGTCAGCAGCGCGCCCAGCTGCGCCGCCCAGTCGTCTGGCAGCGGCGGCATGTCGTCGCCCAGCGGGCACCCCGCCACCGTGTCTGGGCCCACCGAGCACAGGTCTTCGTAGTATTCGGGGGTGAAGGGGATGGTCTGTGCGGCGGCCAGGTATTCGAGGTAGGTCTGCTCGTCGGGGAAGGCGCGCAGCTGGCCGTCCTCCAGGAAGTACAGGGAGCCGGTGAGGGTGCAGTTGACCACCGAGAACTCGGGGAAGGAGCAGGACAGGGGGGAGGGGGAGGGCGACTCCTCGGGGCTTGG